>NW_019722431.1:1007368-1015288 GCF_002891405.2 Cryptotermes secundus | reverse complement strand
AAGAATGATAATATGCCTAATAAACAGATTTTAAGTTATTTTTGTTTAGAATATAAGATAATTTTCGCATTTGGAATCCAACCATACTCAATTTATGAAGTAACTGATTTACATGCACCTTACAAGTCAGATGATTATCAATTTGTAAACCCAGAAATGTTGTAGCTTCAGCTGTTTTGAGTATTGTGTTAAGAAGCATAGTTGTTAGCAGATAATCAGTATGTATTGTTGGTGTAAACTTTATAATTTTTGTTTTGTCAAGATTTAATGCAAGAAGATTTGCCTGAAACCATCTACTCATATGACTACAAATATCATCTAATTTTATTTTTAAATTATTATTGTCCTTGGCTGTACAGACAGTGCTTGTGTCATCTGCAAACATTATGACTTCAGAAAATTCTCTTATTTCAAGGGGAAAATCGTTGATATAAACATTAAAAAGTAGAGGTCCCAAGAGTGAACCCTGTGGCACACCAGAGCGAACTAGTTCCCAGTCTGAATTATATTTGTTATTGGTATATTTTAGTTCAACCCTTTGTTTCCTATTTTGAAAGTAGGATTTAAACCATTGTAGAAATAAACCCTGGACACCATAATATTGGAGTTAGTTACCCGAAGGGAAAAATAATGAATGCCCTTTCCTAAATTTGTAGCTTTTTAAAGCTCCGAACACAGCATATAATAGCAGTTAATATAGTATCATTAAGTCTAAAATATAAATCTACAGTACTGTGGTTTGTTAGAATGTTTTATATTAGGACAAGTAACATTAAATAAAATCCAGATCCACTGACAGGAATGTTGCTGTAAGTTAGAATAGATTCTGTTAGGTGTAGGAACTCAATAAGCGCTTGAAATTGGTCATATACTGGTATGTATGTGTATGTGGTCACTATTTTGTACAGTTTAAAATGCTCACACAGGGCAAAACTTGTTTGGAGGACTTCCCTCATGTTATAGATGACACAAACATAACCTTAGTATTTGGAAAGGCCCAAAAAACAGTATAGAGGCAGTAGGTGGTTGATTTCCCACTGCAGAGGATCAAGAATTAATTCCAGGGCAGCAGTGAGTGTGGGATTGTGGTTGCAATGGTGCCAGCACTTTAGCTTTCCCCTACTGGTAATCATTCTGCCATGCTCCAAGCTTATTTGTCATTGTTTGGGATAGGGGTGACCAGCTAGCATGTTATTACTACCTTTCTTGTCTTAAGCATGCAAGTTACCTTGATCTTTAATCTGAAAAACCTTAATCACGTTATACATAATCTTGTATGTTAGTATCATGAAGGTAATATTGTCCATTGTCTACATATAATGCTGAGTGGTGTGGGGATAAGCTGGACCTTAGCATCAGATCCCAGGTAACTTGACTCCACAAGAATTCTTTGATACACGCAGGATCACCAACCAAGTTGGCTTAGGCAGTAATGCATTCAACTCATATTTGGGGATGACTAGTTCAGATCTGAGCTGGGACACTGACTGTCCTGAGGTTTTTCATGATTTTCCTCGGTCACTGCAGGTGAATGCCAGGATAGTGCTTTCAAATACGCGATGACTGCTTTGTTTCACATCCTTTCCAATTCATTAATCATTTTACCACTGAATTCTGTAGACAGCATCGTAAAACAATCCATAAGTAAATAAATGAATAAATAAATACATGGGATGATGAGAGGCTGAGTAGTTGCAGATCTGGATGTGGTGAAATGGAATTCAGGCCATATTTGGTCTACTAACCAATCTGTCATTGACTAATATGAAGTTGTAGTGTACTCAGTATCAACCAAAGGTGACTCAGAGTCCATTGTAAAAGTCTCTGTAATTCTTATATCTTTCTGAAGAACTGCATAAAATGTATAACTAATTTGGAATTAAATGAATGTCTTCTATTTTGTAGATCCCCAACAGAATATTAAAGTTCAATAAGCCAGATAACTTTTCATTTGGTGTAGCTGCTCGACTCCCTGAAGCTTACAAGAAATTTTGGTATGAATGGAAGAAACAGAAGCCAGTGCCTGTTCACTATATTCCGGAACCCGGCAAATGGAAGCGCAATCCAGAGACTGGAGAAGTGTATGTAGTATTCCTAATGAAGAGCTTAAAGTAATATTGTTTTGTATTGTTAGTGACTGCCTCTGTGATCTAGTGGTCAGAGTTCCTGGCTACAGATCCAGAGGTCCCGGGTTCAATTCCAGGCGCTACCAGATTTTCTGAGAAGTAGTGGGTCTGGAATGGGGTCTATTCAGCCTCATGAGGATAATTGAGGAGCTACTTGAAGGAAATAGCGGCTCCAGTCTAGAAAACCGAGATTAATGGCCGTGGGGATCTGTTGTGCTGACCACGCGACACACACTATCCACAAAAGTTGGCACTAACTTCGCCAACAAATGGCGGTCGCTTGGTCGATATAGTTCTCTTGCGGACTACAGGCCATGGGTTTTTTTTTTTTAAAGTATTGTTGCATTATAGTAGGCCTAGAAACAAAGTAATATTTTGCCCGCTTAATAGTAAATTCATGTTATATATGGCATCTGGGATGGGGAAAGTAGTTCAAGTCACTAGGACATCAAGTTAGGTCTTCTGCAGCAGTGAAACTTGTCTGTTGTACCATATGATTCCATCTTGGTTTCATGCAGTGCAGCAGGTTCTTGATAAACATGATGCTTTGTGAGCTTTGTTATTGTTGTGGCAGTACTGTAGGTATTTTTGTGGGTTTCTTCAGTCTATCCAGGTAAGTGCTGGGTTTACATCTTTAAACAGGATGTGACATCTTCCATCAAAATCTTTAGTCGTTTGTCTTCATAATTCACTAATATGGCATATATCAGAGGGATAATTACATCAGTAATTTGGTACACTGTATCT
This sequence comes from Cryptotermes secundus, assembly GCF_002891405.2. Classification (NCBI taxonomy): domain Eukaryota; kingdom Metazoa; phylum Arthropoda; class Insecta; order Blattodea; family Kalotermitidae; genus Cryptotermes; species Cryptotermes secundus. The sequence continues at coordinate 1,012,415 of NW_019722431.1, read as the reverse complement.
ATGTGGTTCACGCCAAATTTTATATGTGTATTAGGTGATTTTAAGGAAAGAAAAGTCTTATTGACATAGGCTCAGTTTTTAAAGTTTGAGAAGTTGTAGCAATTTCAAAAGTAAGGCATACCAGAAATAGCAACCATTAATGAATTGTTTCATAATAACATAATGCAGAAGTAGATAAAGTATTATTTAGTCATTGCACACAGACAGTTTAAACATTTTTTTCTTTTGTAAAATGTTGTCGTGTTAAGTAACACATTGAGGTTATTCTGAAAATTTTCATTAAAAACCATTATTTCTGGTATGCATTTATCTTACTTTCAAACAGCCATGGCTCTGTAAACTTTCCTAATTTGACCCTTCTTATTAAGATTCCTTTTTTGCTCAAAATCACTTGATCAGTATACACACATCATTTGGCTGCATCAGCCTGCTTATAGTGTGTCCCATCAGTACAAATAAATATTTAATAGTTTTTAAGCTACAGAATCTGTCTTTTATGATGCTGTCCAGTCCAGCCCCAAATCTCTTTAAAATACCCCCACCTCATCTGAAATATATATAATTGCTGATCCATGGTTTGTTGCAGAACTCCTGTGCAAAATTTTCCAATCCCTATGATGTTCCCAAATGAATGTCATCAAGGTCTTTGGGGAGGAGAGGGGATTGTACGCGGGTTTCAAAAACGTAAACCACGTCGACGACGCGTGCCTCACTACTGGTTCCCGACACTTCATCGCAGTGTGATCTATAGTGAGATTCTCAACAAGCACATGACAGTTGTTGTGACCATGAGAGCACTGGATCTGATTCATGAGAATTACGGCTTGGACCATTACATCCTGAAGGTGACTGTCTGTGTCCATGTTTGTCTTTTGTTAGGTAAAGGTAAAACCTGAAATGGTTAAGAGTTTTAAAAATTGAAATCTTGAATTTAGAACATTTAGTGTGAGTTGCATGGGAAACAGAAGTGAATACATGAGAAAAGTAAAAGTATGAGATTTGAGGTTCTCACAGTTGTGAGAACATTATCGAATTCAAAATATGTGATTTCATTTTAACGTGTGCAACTAAGTTATGTAGATTTCAATTAATAGGCATTTGATTTAATTGTGAATTGAATGCTGGGCAATTGAGTGGTGGGGAGAAGGGGAAGTAGAGTATTGTGAGGTGGATGGAAAAGGAATATGAGGGGAGAAGGGAAAATTTGGTTCAGTTAGTTACTCTCTTCTGTATACTAGTGTTGCATAAAAAGTTGGAGCTACTTCTGTACCACAACGTGACATGATATAGAGGGCACAGAGTTAAAGCTCCACATGCTCTTAACTCAGCATTAAGTGGAAGGATAAATAAAAGCAAAGATGTTTCCGTTTCTTTCAGACACCGGCATGTGATCTGCAATCTCTTCTTGCCTTCAAGCTGAAACGAAAAATGCTGTTATCTTTGATGAACAGAGATTTATATCCAGATGATCCTGTTAAAAGAGAAGACGTGTACAACACATACAAAAAATATTTGGGAAACGTAAGTCATTTTGTGAGATTTGAGTCTCACAGCAGCTACTATAAAGAATACTGTTTTCTGGTATGTGATGCCACATAGTCTGAAGTTTACTGATATTTTTGAGGAATGTACTGCTTCCGTCTTCAAGGCTGGAGGGTATGCCAAGCATGGAAATAGTGGTAGAGATGTGGTCTGGTGAAAGAGCTCTCAGTGAACCAACAGGAGCGAGGACAAGAGAACAGAGAAGGACCTATGTACTATGACTATTCTTTTTGTTCCTATGGGTTCACTCAGAGCTCTTACCACAGCCTTTATCCTTACAGTTTTTTTTCCATGCCCGGCATACTCTCTGGCCCTGACAATAGAGGCAGTGCTTTCCTCAAAAATGTCAGCCAACATGTACCAGACTATATGATATCACACCTCAGAAAATAATAATCTTTATAAGTCATTTGGCTGAATTTTGAGATCCCTCAAAACCTGCTGTTACAAATAATACATGTACATCCTTATTTTGGCTGCCTCTGTGGTCTAGTGGTCAGAGTTCCTGGCTACAGATCCAGAGGTCCTGGGTTAGATTCCCGGCATTACCAGATTTTCTGAGAAGTAGTGGGTCTGGAACAGTTCCATTCAGCCTCATGAGGATAATGGAGGAGCTACTTGCATACAGACTAAGCTTGAAGAGAGCAGTAGTTGTTCACTGCTGGTGCTGCTGTGTTGGCTGGAAGGCCAGCTGCAAGCTCTGATGGGACTTGTTACCTTATTTTAATTCTGTTACTGGCATTTACAGTTTAGGAAATGGGGTTTCCTCTTTGAGACAGGGAGAGGGCTTTGTCTGTTAAAGATAGTGCCACATCTACTGCAGCATCATGTAATAAACCTGAAACTTAGTTCCATTTTCACCGCAAACATACCATATCTCCATTGGTTGGTTATGGCTGTTTATGGAATAATTACTGTATTATGAGAATCAGTGAAGCTCATAAATACACTGTGGAAAAAATGCAGTTCCTGAATGAGAGACCAGATGGTGCATAAAGTAACCCACTATATTTGAAAGTGTTTGTGTTATTGTTACATGTGGCCTAGTACACTGAAGAAGAAGTGGAATGGTATGGCTTGACCATGTTTGAGGCTATCAAGAAACAAATGAATCGGGAAGAAGTTATGAACAAGCCAAAGCCATTGAAAATAATGTACCGAGCAGAGTTGGTGGAGCAGCTTCAAGCAGCAGGCATAGAGGAGGTGAAAGCTGCCTTGGAAGAATATGAGGGAAATGTTAAGAGCCAGTAAGTGGATACCAAATCAACATCTTCTCCTTCTTCAGGATGTTTTGACTTTTATGTTGGTTGTCTAGCAACAAAGCATCTTCTTTTATTTCTGTCTTCTAAAATATTACCGTCCGCAATTTACTCTGATGCTCTTCCTTCTGTGTGACATCTTCCCTGACATGTTCTCATCTTGATCTCTGTCTACATGTTTTCCTTTAATTTCACATTTGAAATCCTCTCTGTGATGCCATCTTGTTCTATTACTAATTTCTCTTCCATATAAGAAGCCACAGTATTAACCATTACAAGGCAACAGGATATTTATGAAATTTAGAAGGAAAAATAAAATTTTTAATGAAGAAATTGGATTCCAGAATTTGTTAATAGAGTTACAAGATAACACAGTTACAGTGGTTTAGTCCTGTAGAAAGTATGGTTCAAACAATTCTTGCCTTACATATTCCCTCTCTTCTGGTTTCTCCTCCTCCTAGCATCATTTCTCTATATACAGGTTAATACTCAAAAAGATTTCCAATCTTTCCTTCTTTATTTCTTTCCAGTAATTTCCTCTCTTCTCAGCATATCTAGTACCTGGCTGAACCATCTTGTTTTGTTATCCCATATGTATCTTTCCTTTCATTTTTAATTCTAATGCCTTTCTCGGTATTTTTGTTCTATCCATCCTTTTAATGGCCAAACAATTATAATAATTTCCTTTCTGTATCTATTAACAAATTTTATATTTCAGTATCTTCTTCTGCAGAAGGAAATTGCGTGGCAGTAGGCTTTAATGCAACGAATATATGCTCTCACTTTTTATAATGAATCAGATTCATGTGCTAAAATTTTCTTGGGTGATCAGCCACATTAATATTAAAGTAAAAATCAACGTTTCACAGATCTCCTCAGCTTCTGTCATCAGGTTTGGCATTCACATCAGTGTTGATATAGGTCTCTGAAACAGTGGTTTCTAGTTCGATATTGAAACGACTGATTGTCAGAGAAAATAATGGCACATTTATTTATCGTGAAAGCTTCAAATCTTGCATAATCTGATTCGCATTACTTTCTCTTCCAGGAAGATATCATCATGGCTTTCAAAGCTAAATCCGTTTTCATCAAGGAAATAGAATTCATCATAATTCAAGTCTTTACTGTGAAACACTTAGCATCCATTTGTAAATCAATACCAGACCAAATAAATATCTTTTTTGTGGTTGATATTCCCTGTTTTCATCTATTTTAGACTGTGCACTGTATTTAATAAGATGTCTGGCCATCAACCTCAAGCCTTTTTAGTTGAACTGCAAGTCTGATTTGTGTATACGGATGCAAAATCTGGTCTCTTACTCCAGAGGAACNCCAGAGGAACCCCCCCCCCCAACCATTCTCTCTGCACTGATGCAACCGTTTTCTGAGGTTCCCCTCTGCACGTTCTAACATGTGCACCAGAATTTGGGCTATTTCCTGCCGAATAACATTCTTCAGCTGAAGCAGGTTTGTGGGGCGATGTTTAAAAACCTCTGCCTTGAGGTATCCCCATAAAATAAAATCACAGGGCGTTAGATCAGGTGAGTGCGCTGCCCACGGGATGTCACCTCGAAGCAAGATGAGCCATCCGGGGAACTTTGCCCTCAAAATTGTCATCGAAGCTCAGGCTGTGTGGGCTGTGACACCATCCTGTTCGAACCAGACATTTCCTAGATGCATTTCTTCAAGAGCTGGTTCGAAAAAGTGTTTAATCATGTCCACATACCGCTGTGAATTGACAGTAACTGCATGATTGTCTTCTTCAAAAGAATAAGGGCCAGTAACTCCAACTCTCAACAACGCACACCATACTGTCACCTTATCACTGTGAAGTGGCCTCTCATGGAGCTCTCTGGGATTGTTACCACACCGATAGTGCATATTCTGCTTGTTGACATATCCGGATAGGTGAAAATGTGCCTCATCACTAAAGAAAACAAGTGTCAGGGGATAAAGTTTCCAATAACGTTTCGCCCGCTGTTATTCAGTTCTGGAAATCATGTGGTGACAATTCTTGCACAACAACCATATTGTAACATGTTGCGCGACTGAGAACCCCCCCCACCCTCCTCTCCACGGTAACGTAGCGCTCCCCGCCACTCCCCTCCGCGGTGACGTCACGCGGTGACGTAACGCGCAACGCTAACGTAACCGTAATCAACGTCCTACTGTGACGTGGCACTCATTACGCCACAGGCAAGCACTGCAGCTATATAAGTGGATGCACAGTGCGTATCGATCAGTTC
>NW_019722431.1:987068-1004685 GCF_002891405.2 Cryptotermes secundus | reverse complement strand
CGCGGTGACGTAACGCGCAACGCTAACGTAACCGTAATCAACGTCCTACTGTGACGTGGCACTCATTACGCCACAGGCAAGCACTGCAGCTATATAAGTGGATGCACAGTGCGTATCGATCAGTTCGAGTTCGAGTTCCAGTGTGGCTACCGCCGAAGACATTCCGAGTTATAAAGTAACAGTCAGCCGACTACAGTTGGAGTATAGCAGCCGTCGCGGTAAGAAGATCCGGACGTGTGTGCGATTGTGTAATTGGGAGCGTGTGATACAGTGATACATAGCTCCCCTACTGTAAACGTGAAGACAAGTGAAGACGGTGTTAAGAGATTTTATTGTAGGGTTTGTAAAGTGTGGAAACCCGCGATATTGTGATAATTAATTGTAGCCGTTATTTGTAGATTGTTAAATAAACCCAATTAACCATCTCTACGGCGTATTCGGTAACGTAAACACGTTACAATATTATAGGGATGGAAATTAAGATGTTCGTGAAGAATTCGGCGCACTGAATGATTGGATATGTCTAGGGCAACTGCATGTTTGCGAGCAGAGCGTCTTGGAGACCTCAAAATCGACTGTCAAACTGCCTCCACATTCTCTGGTGTTGTAACGGTCTGTTGTCATCCTGATGATTTTTTCACCCCACAAAACAACTGATTTCCGGTCGGGAGCTGGACCTCTGGGCTTAATTCCGAAGTGAGTACGGAACGCACGCTGCACCGCCACATAGGAATGGTTGTTAGAAAAATAGGCTTTGACAGCAAACGCACGCTGCTCACTCGTCCACCTCATGTTTCCTACTGAGGGGTATTAGACAGAAACTTCCGCGACTGCTGCGTTCGCCGAGCCTATCCCCACTTTTCTGTGACCTCCCCTCCCTTCACAATGCGTCTTCACAAAAAGGAAGTTTCTGTGCCCCACCCTGTATGAAATTAGAGTAAAATGGATAGTCACACATTATCTGAGGTATGTCATACTTGGAATAGGCAACCTCCCTGTGTGTTCAACAAGATCTCTGGTATGGTGATTTTGGTTCCCATCGCAGACTGTAAATAGAATATAATAGCTTTCTGATGGTGATTTGAGGATCTACACCACTAGCTGATGATGGCACACCCCCAAAGATGTCTTAGGCACACATTTATAAAAAGCTTCACCATCTAATATTGACAAATAAAGAATAAAATGTTTAGAGAATGAAGCATGCATGATGGCAAAGAGGTCACTCAGAAAAAAATAGGTAAAGATGGAAGTTGGGAGGATAATATCAAAATGGGAAACTTACGTAAATAATGTGTGAACATCTGAACTGGATCAAGATGGCACAGGATATGTCAAAATTAGCTCTACAGTATGAATTAATTTTTTTAATATTTACTCTCTTTTTTTAATTTCTCACAGATCCTGAAAGCTAAATTTGTAACTTGCTTTAGCATGATGGCCTCTGTTGACATGACACAATTATGGTGGCATAGATAAGCATGATTTCTGTCGTGGAGAAATGTCTGGCAAACATAGCTTTTGTCTGGCTGGTCAGGTGGAACAACTAGTGTCTCTGTTTTATGTTATGTGCCAGTTTTCTCCATGATTCGTTTTTTTGGGGAGGGGGGAATGAAAAACAGAAAGTTTGGTTTCAGCTTCTTGCAAAGCATAACCATGGTCTGAAATTTATTTGTTTACAAACAGTAACAGAAGTGACATATGAACAGACTTTGTACTTCATTCTGAAACAGTGATAATGCCTATGTTGTAGTGGAGACACGATTTCCATCTTTTCATATTATGATCATCTGGGTTATAACACTTTGTTGAACTGAGCATAGTGGTATAGTGATAATGCTTTGGACTCATATTCAGGGGGTGCTCTGCTTGAATTTCAGTCAAAGCACTGACTATCATGACTTTTTTGTGATATTCCTCGGTCCCTCTGGGCAAATGGCAAGATAGTATCTCAGGACATGAGCACTTCCAATTCCTTTATAATTCACCATTCATCTATCACTCTACTATTCGCTGCTACACAGTCTAGGTCTGACAGCACCATGAAATAACCCCCCTTTCCCCCCCAAATATGGAGGGAGTATGTTTCTCTGAAATGTTTGTACTAACTTACGAGACTGTAACAGACTGTCATAACCCAGAGGACTGCAATGTGAATTTTCATTGCTGTGAAGACTCGAATCTTATAAATTCCTATTGCTCCTTTGCTGATGGCTTAACCATATGAACACAATTCAAGATGGCAAACATTCCAAAAATATTTACAAATATCCCTGCTGGTAAAGAAAGATAGTGTATTCAACTGAAACAGTTTATACATAACTAAAGCTACATTTCAAAGAAAAATTACTAAGTCACTGCATAATGAATGAATTCTGTTAACTATATGAAAATATATATTTGAAACCAGGGAAGGCACCATCTGTCTTCCTTCACAAAACTGTTTCTGAACCTTTCTCAGCTGATGTGCTGCTGGGTCTCATACTAAAATATCATATACCCTTTTCATTAGCAACTTCATGTGTATCTCAACTGAGCTTTGTCATGCATTATGAACACAACACAATACAGAGACCTTTTCATTATAAACAGACTTTTTATTCTGCCATATTTTAGGTATCAAGATGTAGTTTTGAACCCTTTAAAACTGTATCTGGCAATGTATGAAATATATCTCGTGTACCATGTACAAAGATTTGCATACTCCCGGAGTATGCATATACCCCCACTTAGAACTTCTACTCAATATGTCCTTGAAGATGGAGGCAGCATGTTCCTCTGAAACATACGACTGCATGCTGTCAACCTAGAAGGCTGCACTATTTATTCTCTAAATGAATTTTTCCAGAAAAATCAAAATACAGAGAAGACAGGAGTTCAATGAGTCAGATGTTACAAGGAACTGTTTCCTTAAGTGAAGCTATTTTTCTAGCATACATTTTTTTTATATCGGAGTTTCACACACGTGCACGCACGCACGCACGCACGCACACACACACACACACACAACTCCAGTATGATATACTGTAACATACTGCTTAAAATAAAGCATCAAGTAGTAAAAGTAAAAAAGTAAAGTTATCCCTGTAACAGGCCAGGGTTGTAAGACATTGAGGTTCCCACATTTTCTAGACAATTGGATCATAGATGGCGGTAAGGTTGTCAGCCTTACGTGCCGGCTGCTCTTTAGTCCCAAGAATATTTCTGGTACTCATTTCCATTAGAGGCTGAGTTGACCCTAGGGCCATAGTGTGGCTGGAAGAGTAGGTAAATTGAAAAAAATTCACCTCATTGGGATTTGATCCCACGACCTTCTGGCTTGTAGCATAGTGCCTCAACCAACTATGCTACTGGGTGCCACAGCATCACGTAGTTCTAAGGAAAAAGCAATAAACTAATAACTGGCAGGAACAAAGAAATGACCAAAATATTAAGGTTAATGTAAAAAAAAATCTGAAAAATGAAAACCAGGAATTCTTTGTATCACTATTGTGTTTCTTTCCAGAATACTATTAACGAGGTGCATGCATGTGTACATTGTACTCTTGATCCTATCCACTAGTTTCAAATACAGTTTCATACTTATTCTTAACAGTGACTGATATCTCAACTGACAGAGCAATCCACTTCTCCATCACGTGGCAGACAATCTAAAAGGGAAGCAACTGCTCGTGTGACATATGTCATTGTGCCATAGCTACCGCTTGGTGCACTGTCATAAAAATGCTGACAGATATATGCTGCTCCTCCGCACAGAAGTCCCCCGCTAGATGTCATCTCTCGCTGTTCTTTTGGCTTGGCACAGCACAGAGTTGCATCTCCATTAACTTTCATCTGTAACATTATTATCGTATCACTGTGTTACCACATTCACACCTGGGAAACTTATCACTTATTGGCCTGCACCACGTGACCACTTCCCACCAGTACATTCCTCCTGTCTTTACAACACCTTGAAAGACAGAACCCTTTATGCCATCATCTGAACTGGGAACAATATTAGCAGCAGACAATATGATGTCATGTTATACGAGTATCATGGTTTGTGCATCTCAACAAATAATTCCATTCAATTCATTTATTAAAGTGCCTGACAACAGTTAAAAGCCAGCAAGAATCGCAACAGCAGCAGCAGCAGCAGAAGCATGGTAATCATTATTAAATCACAAGTAGTTAAGATAAAAGATAAACTTAAAGAAAAATTAAGATTTACCTGAAAGACTGTGAGAACTGTGTAAAACAAGATTCTATCCACTACCTTTGTTCTTTTCTGAAAAACGGGGATAGCACCGCCAACACTTGATTTCATGGCGGACGATCATGGCCCGGCTCATGGAACTTTTGTGTCCCATGAGAATGCAGTTTCAGAATGATTGTTTTAGACTGGCATAAAACGAAATCTATGTTGCAATTTTATTTACATTTTCTGTACTCATCTGGCAACATGTAAACTGACCAACAGACAGTATTCAGGAGGCGCTTGACTCGAAACTCAGCTGTAATACTGACTATTCTGCCTAAGGTTTTCTGTACTTAGTCACCTCCAGACAAATAGTACCTTAAATTAGACCACAGCCAACACCTCCCACATTCTTTCCAATTCACTATTATCATCTAATCATTTGAGTTTGTGACAGCATCGTTAAATAAGCTAGAGATAAAAACCCCAAAAGATGAAGCAACTTTGTCTTTTTCAATTTCCTTTCCCTTCTGTAGGGTTCAAGGTCCCTAATCCTGTGACTATGAAGGCTACTACCTAGAGAACAGGTTAGTGGTGAAACAGAGACATGAACTTCTGACCTGATCTTCAAGGAAGATCTGGTTGGCCTTGTGCACAAGATTTTCGACTGCAATGATGCCCCCCAAAGAGCCAGCAATGTTGTATTCAGTAACTAATGTGAGCACCATAAGAGCCTCGACAATCAGCTGTCGATATTCTGGCTGGGGAATAGAATTCAGTACTGTCTCCACTGCCAAGGCAAACTTTAGTTCTCCTGGTGTCATCTGCAATGTGAACGTTATAAATGTGAACATAAAAGCATAAACACGACAGTACAAGTCTGCAACTCAATCTGACTAAATAGTCCATGGAGAAGAGCCCTTCTTTGTATGCTAACAGTTGCTCAGCCAGTCACAAAATTCTCCATCTTCTACGGAACCCACATGTTCACTACCACATTCACAAGAGCTCACAAATGGATGTTATCCTCAGTCAGATGAATCCAGTTAAAAATCTCAGTCTTCTTTCTTTTAAGATACATTTTAAAATTATCTTTCCCTCTTCGCCTAGGTCTTCCAAGTTATCTTTCTCTGAGACTTGCCAACAGAAACTTTGTATGCATTTCTCACCTCTATCATTGTAAAAGGAAAAGTTATCTCTGGGCTTAATTAATTAAGCACCAAGTAATGAAGATAAGTAGGGCAGTGGAGATTAGCTCCACTTTTCTTGACCTTGGCACTAGATCAAAATTATCTCACTTGTAATATAAAATCACATCCAAATCTGTTTAACAGTTTCACAGGTGAAACATGTGGATGGATAGACTGCTTCTAGCTCACTTACCTCTTGTGTCAAGTTCTGAGGGAGAACTCTGCCTTCTATGGCAAGTCCCTGACACTGGAACAAACATACATTTCCTATTAAACCTTATGTTTACCACAGTGATTCATGAGTCAGGTAATTTCTTTTTTTAATTCGCTTAGTGGGGGGTGGAGTCCAACTGGGTCCACTCAGCACAGCAGCCACTGATTGGCCTATTGTAGCCTGCCCTGGGTGAATATGATTATGGAGAATTTGGTGGAATGAAGTTGGTAGGGGAAACAGAAGTATTCAGAGAAAACCTGCCACAGCGCCACTTTGTCCACCATAAATCCCACTTGACCAGATCCGGGATCGAACCCGGGCCACCATGGTGGGAAGCCAGCAACTAACCACGTGAGCTATGGCAGGTAGCTCAGTCAGTGTAGTGACTAGACTATGGGTTCAACAACTGGAGAATCTGAGTTTGACTGCTGCTGGGTGCAGAGATTTTTTATTTTTACCACCATTTACATATCAATTCTGGGTCCTACAGCCTCAAAGCTGGTACTGGGGGTAAACTGATTGGAGCACAATGCTATTCACCTCTATCTAGAGCGAAAGAATGGAGCCATACTTCCACAAAAGGCTGAGGCTCACAGTGGGTAGCAGGCATATGGAGGATTGGAGGAATAGCTCCACACATTCTTAACACTGACAATGGACGGAGGTGAGTGGTCAGGTTTGTGGCCCAGCAGATTTGTCCCCATGTCCATTACATGGGAGGCTAGGTGGGCCTCAAAGGCAGTGTGAATACAGTGGAGAAGAAAATATTATTTTCATATTGTGAGGTTTTTACAGTTGCAGTTATGACAAGTTCCCTCTTCTGCGATATAACACTGTGTAGTCTGTTGAGAGTCAACCAGTGTTTCTTCAGGGTTGAAGAATAAGCGAAGCTCTCTGCTTTATGCTGATTTCTTGCTTGACTTACTTTTCTACCCTAAAGATGTAGATGACATGTCTGTAAGAACACTGGTTCACTTTCAGTAGACTACATGGCTTATATCTCAGAAGAGAGAGCTCTTCAGAAAAATCTCTCTCTCTCTCTCTGTTGGGAATTGAATCCTAATTCCTGGGTTGTCCATCACACAGCAATCATTATACTAACTGAATTAGCTCAGCTCCAATTCAAGCAGTGAATGGTGTGTGCGGTACAACTACACACTCTAGTAACAACTAAACTCGGCGAATATGAAGATTACTGTCTTCTGAGATGTGACACTGTCTAGTCTGATAGAAAGGGACCAACGTTTCGGAGGAAGCTGGTGCTTCCATCTTCATGGCAGAAGATAAATTCACCCAAGAAAATTATGGTAGATACAGGCAGAAGGGGAAGAAAATGGGACTGCAAGTGGACCAATGAGGGGTGGTGGCCCCTAAAAGGGCAAGGCCCTGAAATGGTTAGTTGTTAGTATGCTGCTGTCTTGTTTACAAGTTCCATATCTGGTATCTGACAGCTGTTTCATTAGCAAGTTAATCAGTATTTCTAATGTGAAATAAAATAAAAGTGCAAACACACACAAAGAATTTGAGGTTCTCAGAGCAGTGGTTATGAAGAGTTCAACCCGTCTTGTGAGATATAATGCTGTGTAGTCCACTGAAAGCCAACCTGCTTTCATGCTGGTGTCTTGCTTGGCTAATTCTTCGACCCTGAAGCTGGAGGGACATTGGTCGACTTTCAACGGACTGTATGGCATTATATCCCAGAAGACAGAAGTTTTCAGACATGAAGAAATTGCTCTTTTACTTTCCTTCTTCAGTTATATCCTATCTTCTCAATTACACTCAGGCCACGGGAAGAAGTCAAAAGGATTGAACCCTCCCACACATCCCTCAACCTGTTCCACTTCCTCCTCCAGCACACTCCCCTGTATTCCCCCTCAGCAGTCTAGGTGTTTTATTCCTATTGATAATCTTTGTTAATGATAAGAACTTGGGTTGGCTGACATAGGGCGAAGTGGGCTAGAAAGGGATATAACAGCAGGCGGATAGGGAGAAACCTTGACTGTCATCTCCACCATCCACTGGACTTCTCTGCATGGCCTCTGTGGAGTGACAGGTATAATTTCTCTGTGGATTATGTAATGAGGGTAATGAGGTGTAATGAGGGTACTACACTGGCATTTGACTGCAGGAGAGGAGGGAAACGACACAAAACCTCAATGAGGATAGCCGGTCGAACCAAGAACCTCCTGAATATGAGTCTGGAATGATATTGCTGGTCAACCCGCTTAGAATTAACAGGCAGTTTTTCTTTAATTTGCTTAGTAATGGGTGGCGTTCAACCGGGTCCACTCAGCACAGCGGTCACTGACTGGCCAATTGTAGCCTGGCCCAGGTGATTATGATGATGGAGAATTTGGTGGAATGAAGATTGGCTGGGGAAACGAAAGTACTCAGAGAAAACCCGCCCCAGCGCACTTTGTCCACCACAAATCCCACTTGACCAGACTTGGGATCCAACCCAGGCCTCAGCGGTGGGGAGCCAGTGACTAACTGCTTGAGCTATGGCGTGGCCTTAACAGGCACATTAGTAAGGATTTTAAGGGAAGCAGTCATGGCCTATTTCAAGGTACTTTCCCAGATATCCTCATATGAGAGGGTAAGTCAATAAGTAAGTTACAAATGGATACAGAACTTAAACAAATAAGAGTACTGATTTGAAAAATGCTTTTATTTCTCAGCATAATCTCCCTGTACATTGAGGCACTTGTCCCATCTTTTCATAAGCCACTGAAAACCAACAGCATAAAATTCTTTGGACTGCTGTCAGAACCAAGCGTGTTCACACGGCATGGCATACCTCATACTGCATGATAGGTTAGGTTTTCACGAAGTCTGTGCATGACGGGTGCCGCACCTGCTGACCCCACAACACAAAATGCAAAGAATGGGTCTGGCATTACAGCATCTCAATTGCTACCACGATGAAGGACATGATATGCTAGTCCGAATTGTCACAGGTGGTGAGTCTTGGGTTCACCATTACCAGCCTGACACAAATCGTGCGTCAATGCAGTGGAAACATCCTGCATTGCCTGCCAAAAAAAAAATGTTAAGGTGACACCATCCTTCAGGAAAGTGATACTCACAGTCTTCTGGGATCACAAAGGCATACTGCTCACCGCATTCCAGGCTCAAGGACAAACTGTAAATGCTGACTCCTACTGTAACATCCTCAGGAAACTATGTAAGGCCATTCAACAGAAGCATGCAACCTGTCATGCATTATGAGGTAGGCCATGCCGTGTGAACATGCCTGGTTTTGACAGCAGCCCAAAGAATTTTATGCTGCTGGTTTTCAGGGGCTTGTGAAATAATGGGACAAGTGCCTCAGTGTACAGGGAGATTATGTTGAGAAATAAAAGCATCTTTCAAATCAGTACTCTTATTTGTTTAAGTTCTATGTCCATTTGAAACTTACTTATTGACTTTCTTATGTAGATAGCAACACTGTCTGCTCATGCTGGTTCGTTCGCAGATTTCTTCTTTTTCCTTTACCCTGAAGATGGAGGTGATACGTTCCTCCGAAATGTCAGTTAACACAATATCCACACGGTGCCACATCCCAGAAAACTGCTTTCTTCATAGTGACCACTGTGAAAACCTCGAATCTTACAACATTTACATCCGATTCTTCAACAGATGAGACACAATTTTATTATCCGAACTTTAAAGTAAGAGCCAATAGATAATGGTTTTTCTTTTACCTTTTCTAGTACCCCCCAAACACGAGGGTAAAAATTTCTGGGTACCCTGTTGAGTGCTCCATCGAGTCTGCGCCTTCGTAGCCACTGTCCTTGACGGTCTGGTTCAATGTCTTCAATCCCTTCTGAGTCACATCCCAAGAGGCCACCGATCTGACTTTTCTATTAGGAATTAAGAATTTCATCAATACCTAAGTTCTGAAGGTTCTCATTGCAGTGGACATTAAAATTATACTCAAGTTCTGTAGTAAGTTTTCAGTGTTTGGGAGGAACTTTCTTTCTCCACATTCAGATTAGAAGTGACTTCTACCTTGAAGGTGGAGGCAGCAGGTTGCTCTGAAATGTTCACACCTACCTGCCAGATGACATACTGCCATGTGGCATTCACATCAGCCCCTAGCATTATCAGACTCTGAACTGGTTCAATTTTTTGAAGTTTTTGAACATTATCCATCATTCCATTTTTTATTTAAAACAACGTTTCAGAGATTGGACTCTGCCTCCATCTTCAGATAACAGGACTATTCAGTTGTATCCAGCTGATACAGCCAGCATCTTTGTCCCTATATGAAAAATCTGGATGATGGATAATGTCCAAAAAGTAATTAACTGTATTAATATACAATTGTCATGAACTGGCTGGCAGTAGAATAGTTGGTTGAGACACTATGCTACAAGCTGGAAGGTCATGGATTCAATTCCCGATGAGGTCAGTAGATCTTTTAAATTGATATAATCCTTCCAGTCACACTATGGCCCTGGAGTTGACTCAGATTGTAACAGAAATGAGTACCAGGAATCTTCCTGGGTGTAAATGGTGGCTGGCATGTAAGGTTGACAACCTCACCACCATCTGTGAGCCGAATGTCTAGAAAATGTGGAAGCCTCGATGTCTCACAACTCTATGGGCCTCCATGGCCTGTTACGGTAATAGTTTTACCTTTCTACTTTTTATTTAAGTGGGCTGACCGTGGATCATATTTAATACGCAAGTGAATATGGCGATGGCTTGTGAACTGATGTTACATGATTGCCATCACTACAGTGGCATGGCCAGATAATGGGGAGTTTAGTGTACAAACTTTTCAAGAAAGATGAATCACCACAAAATTAAGTTAGTTCAAAGAGTTCTGGTATATACCTCCCTTAGAACTCTGGCTCTGAAGAGGGCAAATAAGTCCTTTCTAAACATCAGTAATTTGTTATCACTCTGATATGATGCAATATTCAGGAGACAGTATGATGAATAGCTCAAAATAACATATATATCCCAGTGCTAAAGAACCGCTGAAATTCAATGGAGGAATACTTTTTTTTGTACCTTAATCCTGCATCTGCTGTCCTTAATGCATGTCATACTTTTACCTCATTCCCTCCTTTGTCTCTTAAAACAGAACATGAAGTTATATCTCTGTGCTTCAGATGGCAGCACAGTTTGAACACACATTGTCGCCTGTGTGTGTACAACAGAACTATTTCCATGGAAATGGCATGAGAAAAAGGTAATAATTCATATAGTCAATCATAAACTGAATCCTATTATTTATAAACTGTTTACAGAAAAAGTACCTATTTATAGGTATGGCTCATGCTTACCTTACTGACACGACTTGATTTACAACTGATCACTGAGAAGTTACCACGTCCAACTAAAGGAGAAAAAAACAAGAATTACATTTAATATTTACAAATTCTGGTTCTTAATAACTCACTATGAAGCCCAGCCCTACAGAAAATGCAAGAATTACCACACTTTTTTAATCTGCACTTACAAGAGAGCTTTCTGTGCCTCAGACAACAAGAAAGTCTTGCAAATAAAATATTTTACATGCTACTGCCACTCTTAAGGGTTCAAATGAGACCCATTCACAGTGCTGTTAGTGAATATACTCCAGCAGCTGACCATCAACTGGACAATTGTACAGGCACATTGTTAACAGATGGGAACAGTTGAACATGGTTAAACATCAGCATTCCAGGTGTAATCTGTCCAGACAGAATCAACAAGCCATCATGCACTTCTGTTTGTAATCAGGTGTCATCTGAACATCCTCCTATATATGAATTTACACTCACTAGATAACCATCCCCATTCAGATTCACTTTTCCCTTGGTCCTGTTTAACATACTGTGATAACAGTTTGTTTATTATGCCACCTAACATTGAAGCCTTCTACAGTGCCATCTATCAGGAAATAACTGAAGTACAAATTGTAATATTTGACACTGCACAAAATTCATTTTTCCGTACTCCTAGAGGCTAATGTGAGAACCGTAAGAATTGGAAACTGCCTTCCCCATCAAAAATGTTTGAGGGATTATAATACCTATACAAACTCTGTGGCCTGTAGTCTGCAAGCAAACTATACCGACCGAGCAATTGCCGCTTGTCGGCGAAGTTAGTGCCAACTTTTGTGGATAGAGGGTGTCGCATGGTTGTTGCAATGGATCCCCATGGCTGTTAATTTCGGGTTTCTAGACCAGAGCCAATATTTCCTTGAAATACCTCCTCAATTATCCTCACAAGGTTGAGTGGACCCAATTCCAGACCCACTACTTCTCAGAAATTCTGGTAGCGCCAGGAATCGAACCCGGATCTCTGGATCTGTAGCCAGGAACTCTGACCACTACATCACAGAGGCGGTCATTATAATACCAATAAACTAACTAACTCTATAGAGCTCAATCCTCCTTGCGAAGCCAATAGCTGGTTAGCCATTCAAGAAATATCCAGAATTTTATGGAACCCGGAGGTTCATAAACACATTCACAAGAGACTGCCACTGGTCCCTACCCTGTGCCAGATGAATTCAGTCCACAAATTCTGTGTCTTTTTATGATCCATTTTAATAATATCCCCATCAATGTTTAAGTTTTCTTGATGGTCTCTTTCCTTCAGACTTTCATACAATATTCTGTATGCACTTCTCTTCTGAACATGCAAATAATTAAATTCTGGTACATGAAAATGAGTGTGACTTACCACTGCTAATAGCAAATTCCTTCCCACTCAAAATGTGGTGCAATAAATTTTTCATCTCAAATGGAGACAGGTTCAACAAGTGTTCAGATGCTTCTTCTCCTGTACAGATCAGCGTTCGAGAGAGTTCAGTGGCCATCACCTATAACATAAAGATAATAAGAACAGCAACAAACAGGGCTATATTCTGCTAATGGACAATAATATGATGTAGTGGCACCATTTTTGGTAAAAATCCTAAAATTTATTGGCCCAACTCATCTGTCACATGTTAGTATCAAAACCTTTCTCCCTAGAAGTATAACAGCACTCATGAAGATACCATACAATACTATCACTGACACTAACCGTATTATTACGACACTTGCCTGAATAATCAAACCAACTCGTAGCCTCAACATTTCTAGGAAGAGCTGTGGTTCTGTCCTTATGAACATTGCCAAATAAACTAGTAACTCCTGTAAAAGACAAAACACAGTTTCATTATAGGACACAACCCATCATCCTCATAAGCGAGCAGTTACATGCACGTGTGTGCAGTTGTCATGGACCACTTCATCTTCTTGTGGGCTACTTCACTGCACTATCTGTATCTGGATTATATAACATGCAATGGTACCATGACTGATGATTTACACTAACCAACATATGATACCACCCTAGTGGAGTTGGTGGTCTCCCATCAGGTGCCTCCCCAGGTGGCGAGTAGGGGAATGCTCATCACCTACATGCGTGGAGAGTACCGGCGAAATAAAATACTCGGGGCAGACCAAAACCACTGCTGCTGCCCTGCAGCTGTAGCAGGAACTACAGGGTCTATGGGTATGGGTCCCTGACAGAAGAATCCCTTGTCCTCCTGATAGGGGGTTACGCATAAGGTTAACTAGTTAGTTAGTTATTTAGAGAGGGTGGGTTTCCCCATGCACCGCAACCAGTTTGATCTATTGTGCTTCCCTCTTTGATATTCTACCAGTCTCTTTACCATACCGATAAATGGTGCGTACCATCAGTCCCGCCGAGCAAGCGAGTTCGACCACTTGCTTAGCGGTGTCTATAATGCTTCCCCCATCTATCAGAGGCCTTAGAGACTACTGTTGGGTGGGAACGTCCTGGAATTTGGCTCAGTGATCCCCTTTGGGGATATGAGGTTCTTTTACGTGCTGTAAAGTTACGACACGGGACACACAGCTTAAAGTCCCTCCCGGAGGACTTGTTCCCAGAATTTTTCAGCCCTTAAAAATTCGACGACCTCCGCCGGGTATTTGAACCCGCGTACCACGAGTCATGAGGTGGGAACGTTACCTCTAGACTACGGAGGCCGCTTAAGGTTAACTACCTCATCGTGTAAAATAAATCAGTTCAGAAACCTAAAGCATGGCCTCAGATGGGAAGGCCAACAAATGAACGACATGACATGGACAAGGTTAAGGATTTAACTGTTGCAATCTGGTATGTCAGATGACATCAGAGAAGACTGGAGATCCACTGCAATGGACAGAGATGCTTGGAGGCTGCAGGCGCAGGAGGCAAAGGCCCACAAACGGCTGTAGAGCCAGTTGGTGTGTGGTGTGTGTATATATGATACCATGTTCTTTATTTAGCTAGCAGAATAGAATGACTTGTTTATTTCTTTCCTTGAGCTCTCAGCTCTCTCGTGTAAGGATATAAAACTTGCCTATGCTGCAATATGTATATTTTACTACAACAAATGATGAACATGATGGGACAGCACTGGTGTTTCTTTGAATTTTCCAAAACAGAACACTGTAATCATAAAATTCCTCCTTGAGGACTACTGCCCTATTGTGGAGAGGAGGTCTGTGCACCTCAATGATCTGGACAGCTATGCTGGTGGGAGCATAAGCTCCTGGTAATGACACCATGCCAAACAGGTCAAAGGGTAAGGGCTAAACGGAGTGCAGTCCCTGGTCCTCTAGGATGTGGGTAGGGCATGCAGCTAATGGCCCCACCCTGGCAAAATTTACTGTTCCAAAACCACAGAGGAGACCAAGACCCATAAAGGATTTTAGTGTCAATAAAGAAGGAACATAAAATTGGGGCAATTTTCTGTAGTCAGGAGTTCAAAAATATAGTGCAAATTTGGGAAAAATGTAAATTTGTGGACTCAAGATCACCTAAAATGTAATGTTTCTCTCTCTAGGCATTCAGCTAGGGGCGGGAGCCAAACTGGGGGAAAAAACATTAAATCTGATGGCACACATAAAAGAATTTCATGGTAACCCAGGAGAGAGAAAAGCACATCTCCCTAACAGGACTCTGAAGGAGGGAAGTTTGTTTTGTAAGCGCCCCAAAAAATATTACCTGCGTCAACATGGCAGTGCTCTCGTCATCACCATATGCTTGATGAATCAACTGTCGCAGCTCAATTTCAGGCAGAGGTGCTGTGATAGTGTGTTCGTTTGCAGGAGGCATGCCGACGGTCACCTACACAAACATGCAGCCCTTTGTCATGCCCATAAAATCAATGTTTCTTACCTGCTCCTTATTCAGACACAGTATCACTATATATGCTGTAGAACCTGAAGTTCTCACAGCCATCAGCGTTAACATTAGTCTTCTGGGATGCAACACCATACAGTCTGGTAGACAAGTATCAATGTTTAGAGGAACCTGCTGCTTCCAGTTTCAGGGTAGAAGAGTAAGCCGCACAGAGACAAATGTTACGAATGCGGGGAATGGAGGAATGTGATTGGGGTTAAGACCAAACAAATTTGATTTTTTTTTTCCTCCTTAACCCACCTTCCCTTTTCCCATGCTTCCAAATGTCTTCTCACTTGGCACCTGCCCTTTGCATGACCACTGATTCATACTGGTTTGCTCCTAGCTCAGGTGCAATCCTCCCTTCCCCATACTCGTACCATTTTTCCTTGTGCAGCTTATGCAAAAGACAGATCTACAAGTCCCTCTGAAACATTGGTACCCGTGTACCAAACTACACAGCATCACGTCCCAGGAAATGGTAATCTCTAGATGATCATAGATTATATTTCCAATTTCATAACAGTATATGGACTAAAACACTCATTATCATCATAAAGAAATCTGCTAAATCAAAATAAATGTCCAACTACAACTGCAATAATAGTACCAATAACAGCAGATTCATGGCAATGCATTACACATACCAGTGGACATGCAGCATGCATGGAGGAAATGAAACACTGATCTAAAATGTTGGCAAGGAAACTTCAAAGGAAGAAATCACTTGGAACAGCAATACATGTAAGGATAATATTAAACTGGACCCAAGAAAAATATGGAGTGAAGGCGTGAACTGGGTTCAAAATCAGAATAGGGTCCTATGATGGGATTTTATAAACACTGTGCCGAAACTTCAGGGATTTTCTTGACCACCTGGGCGACTATCAACTTTTGAACAAAAACCTTGTATTATGCAGTCAGCTAGTTAGTTAACACTTATCATCGGGGAATAGGGGATTTTAAATATCCTGGTTCCATTCATGTGGTGGCAATATTTTAACTTTGAGGTAACAGATTTGTAATGCATTGGAAGAGAAGCAAATATATCACCTGTTTTTGCCGAACCAAGAGGTCTGTAACTGCCTTTGCCAGATCTTCCACTCTTTTCCCCAGCATTCCAGCTGTATGGCGGACCAGACCCCAGAGTTTCTGCTGACAGGCCTTTTCATACAGCACTTTCAGCAAGTCCTTAACCGTCACATTCTGAACATCTTCCACAATTCCTGCGGCAAACATTATGACACATCAGCCAGTAAACTAACTCTGCTCTGTGTCTGAAAGGGGCACATGTGTAAATAAAATAAAATAAAGAAAAAAAGTATAGGTATCCCTGTAATAGGCCATGGAGGCCCATAGGGTTGTGAGATGTTGAAGTTTCCATATTATCTAGACAACCGGCTCATAGATGGCGCTGAGGTTGTCAGCCTTACGTGCTGGCTGCCCTTTACCCCCAAGCATATTCTTGGTACTCATTTCTGTTACAGGCTGAGTCAACCCCATGGCCATAGTACGGCTGGAAGGATTAGGTCAATTGAAAAAATCCAATGACCTTATCAGGACTTGAACCCGTGACCTTATGGCTTGTAGCATAGTGCCTCAACCAACTACACTACCGTGTGCCCCTTACATGTGTAAATACAACTATTAATTAGCAACACCCACCTGTGAACATGGATGGCTACAGCAACCAGCAAATATGACTCAGCCATCAGCATATAGCTGTAGTAGTCACAAATTGGCCAAAAATAAATACACAGTTATATACTTTCATGTTCTTATAAAAAGCCAAAATAAGTGGGTGTTATTCATCCATAACCTCAAATTAACCACAATATATGCAATTATGATATGTAATGTGTTACTTGTAACATCTCGAGATAATCATCAGCAACAACAACATGCTTAATGTGAGCCTGGCAAGGGGCATGTCCCATGGCTTTACAGTGTACTCCTGCCAACCATCACATCACTATTACATTTTAATTTTATATGTACTGAGGGTAAGGCTTCATAACCTGATGATTACAGGCCCAATTACTTCCACATCTTCAACCCATAAGCAATACAGCAACTTTACACATGCCTTACTGTATCTATTTAGAGATTCATTTACAAACCTGTGTTGAAGTCAAGTCCCTGTGTATCAACTAGGTACTGCAAGATGTCTCCTTGCTCTTCCAGGTGTTCTGTTTCTCTGAGCATTGTCAGAAGTTCTTCAACTTCTGTGTCAGCATACTGTGCTGCCTCATTAGTCATCCTGCAATAAATCAGCACTTTAAACTGGCTGATTCAGAAAGAGTTCTTCTCTTTTTGTGTCTGGATAATGTTCTTTTATTCTAGATTCAGCTCAGTACATTAAATTCAGGAATGTAGGATCTCAGGTTCTTGCAGCAGTGGTTATGAAGTGCTCTGTCTTTGAGGATATAACACCAAGCAGTCTGCTGAAAGTCAACTAATGTTTCAGAGAAACATGTCTCCTCTGCCTTCAAGGTCAAAGAAGAAGCCAAACACACCTATGCTTCATGCTGGTTTCTGGTTTGGTTTATTCTCTGATCCAAAAGATAGAGTTGACATGTTCTTCCAATACATTGGTTGACATCCAGTGGCCTATGTGGCATTATATTCCAGATGTGGGAATTCTTAAAACTCATGATGCTTGTTAACACTCACTTTCAAATCTTTTTATCTTTCCATCTTTTATCCAGAAATATAAGGATCATGATATACAAACCTATAACTTTCCATACTGTTTGAAATGGCATTAACCCGTTCCCGTGGTTCGACGTGTATGTTTCGTCAGGGATTTAAATCGTCTGGGGGGGTTCGACGTGAATGTTTCGTCCAGCTGCA
>NW_019722431.1:982198-986742 GCF_002891405.2 Cryptotermes secundus | reverse complement strand
CAAATACTAAACAACCTGCTTCCATGGCCGAGATACAGGGCGCCCATATTATAAGGTAAGGTTATAAAACCACCATTTAAGATCATTTTAGTGAAAGTTTCATGTTCCTATCTCATAGAATTTAAGAACAATGATGAATAAATAATTTTCGAGCAAAATTTAAATGGCCGGCTGAATATATTACCGCAGGAGCCGCGGCCGCGGAATTTAAATGACCACGTCAAAGGGTTAAGGGAAGTACACAGGCTGACTATATTGATGACAGGGTGCTGAGGAGAATATTTGGACCTAAGGGCGAGGAAATGACAGGAGGCTGAAGATAGCTCCATAATGAGGAGCTTTATAATTCACACTCTTTACCAAATATTACTGCAATGAGCAAACAAAGAAGGATGAGATTGGTAGGACATGAATTAAAATACAATTGTTTTATTCACCATTCCTGGTTCATGTTGTACCTATCTCTCCTTCACTATCAGTTCCCCTTAACCCTGGCCACATCACCATAATTCTGTACTGTCAACATGTAAAGAGTGAAGCGATCTAATAACTCTTCTTAGAAAAACGTTGCCAATGCTTGAGACTGGAAACACAAGATACGCAATAACTTTTCTTTCTTTACGATTCTCTATACTCTGCCAGGTAAGTGAAGGTTCCTATGGCCTCAGACTTGTGGGATGCTATGTACTGCAATTAGCCACAAGTGAAAAGGACAGAATTACATTAAATATGTGGAAGAGGAACATTTTGAGGAAGCTGTATAGATCAGTAATTGAGCACGGGATCAGGAAAATCAGAACCAACCAAGAACTGAGGCAGTTATATAAATCTCCTGACCTGCTAGCAGATCAGCTGAAGTGGTTGGAGCATGTGATCTGAATGGACCAAACAAGAGTGGTTAAGTAAATTTTTGAAAGTAACCCAGAAAGTAGAACAAAATTGGGAAGGCCCAGGCCGAGATGGATGGAAGATATAGAGAATGATTTATGAGACTGAATTTGAATAAATGGAGGTAGAAGGCAAATAATAGAAAGGACTGGAATCTGCCATAAAGGAAGTCAACATTCAAAGAGAACAGCACAGAGTACAGCCACAAATCTATCTTTACTTTCCTGCTGTCAAAATTAGGAACCATAAACTGTGGTTTTACAGATTTTTGCTAATATTCACCTTGCTCTGGGAGCTGCACTCCGCTTCCACAGCGGCACCATATCTTCCGGTGAGGGTGACCTAGGGGATGCCTTGCCTGCTTCTGATTCGGCTGTCAAATGAGATGGGTTCACAAAAGTAGACGCTCGTCTCTCCCAATGCTCATCACCTTGCATACCCAAAATATCAGCTACAAGACACAACGAAAGCTGTCAGAACTACTGGCATGCATTCTACTGCAGCAAGCAAAGAACTGTGTTCTATGAGTAATGATCTATGGACTGAAAGAGAAGCAGATACAGAGAGAGAAAGAATAATGCAGATACAGAGAAAATAATAATAGTAGGTATGGAGACATCTTAAATAAGAGTAATACGGTGGAAAATCTGAAGCAAAATGAAGGAAGCTACTGCTCTACTGGTGATCCTCACATCACCAACACTTGCACAGCCTAGCCACATATCCTGCATCACTGATGCACATGCAGATGATGCCTGAATTTATTAGTAATAATTTCTATGAAAGGATTAGCCTTGGCTGAGTTTTTTGCATTTTGTGTTTGAACACATTTTAGTGAAAGTAAATTCTAAAAGGTTCTGAAGATGGTGGATGACACACAGAATTACTGGGTTTTTGGACTTTTTCCATTGTCTGGAATTCTAGGTAATAGAGGACTTGATGTTTCAGAAACTGGATCTGTTTCGGTCTTTAGGTGAGAAAGGACACCTGCACAGTTGGGCCCCATAGAAACAGCTAATCTCAATCTAAGGGGCCCAACTGAGTAGGTGTCCTCCTTTCTCACCTGAAGACGGAAACAGACCCAGTTTCCGAAACGTCATGTCCTCTCTTACCTAGAATTCCAGACGATGTAAAAAGTCCAAAAGTCCAGTAATTCTGTGTGACATTTTAATATATATTCTGCACTTCCATAAGGATGAATTGATTGTCTATAACATTGGGGCACACTGTACTATTATTTCCCCAACTGCTGAGTTTCCTTACTACATCTGAATGAATATGATACTCACGTTCTACTGCTATGGATCGAGTCTTCTTGATGGCTCCCTTAACTGACATACGGCGTCGCATTGTGCTCCCTTTACGTATGGCCGGGCGGTTCAGAAGCTGCGAACGAGGAGCAAGTGACTTCAGCAAGTGCTCTTCCAAATATGTCTGTACTTGTGGGTTCAGCCCTATGGAAAAGTGAATATAAACACTCCATTTGAAGTACCTTTATACAATCATGCGACATTCCATCTGCTCCTACATCAACTTCACTGTTCATTTTAATATTATCATACATTGATATAATGGTCCTTTCTTTCAAGATTTCCTCAATAAAACNGCAGCCGCGGCGCGCACTTGATTGTACGCACTGTATTTCTCTCTTCCCTAATGTGTGCCACACAACTCAACAGTCTCAACCTACATGATTTAAATATGCAATTAATATTAGCTGATGAGTACAAATTATTGAGCTCCTCATGCACTTCTTTCAATCCTCTCTCTGGACCAAATGTTCTACTTTAATATCAAACACCCTTATATTTTCCTGATGTTGAGAGACCAAGTTTAAACCCACAAAGGGGCATGATAATAGAATCGAATGTTATGTACTTACGATCTGGCAAACCATCCTCTTGGCTGCCAAGGAAGCTTAAATTGGTGATGCATGATGTACTCAAGAAGTCATTCAGGTTCCCCAGAGTAACCCTGCACAACAATACAAAGTTTTCAGATATATTTCCAACTCATTTCCATATTCAATATTTCTTGTTGCAAGGGTTCATGAATTACTGCTACTGAATCAAAAGTACATCAATACAGGAGTGTGGGCTTATCAGGCCCTGAGCCTAAGGGGGCCCTCTTTTGCCTTCCCAGAGCCAAAATTTAACTGTAAATGTTATTAATATCATCAACATATCATCCTAATATTAATTAAAAAAAACAATATAATAGGAGATACAATTAATATGTTGTTGGACATTATCCATCATCTTGTCTGTTTTTAAAAAACTGTCCTGTTTCCTTTAAAAAACACAACATTTTGGGGACTGGATTCTGTCCCCTTCTTCAGGTAAAACCTACTCAGTTGGGTCCAATAGAAAGAGCTAGCCCCTATCTCCGGACAGAATCCAGTCCTTGAAATGCTGTGTTTTTTAAAGGAAATAGGATGTTTTTTTTAAGAACAGACAAGATGATGGATAATGTCCAGCAACATATTAATTGTAACAATTTACCATCATCAAAAACTTTAAGATCTTAATAGGAGATAGTTTGTAACTATGTGTGTGTGTGTGTTATCTGATTGTGTGTGTGAATTAATGAAGATTAAAAGAACAATGGAATTATGTTAAAAAAAAGAAATAATATGCAAATGGCTAAAATGAATATATTGAAATTACTTAATCACACATTTTTCAATGATAAAGTCAGCAAAACAAAAGAAGTAACAAAAATGTAGAGTCATGTGGGCATTCTTATGAGAAAATGCAGAAAAGGAAGGGAAAAGGAACATGTTATAAGAAGAAAGACAGACTGAGACACTGAAGGTCACCGAAATATCGAAAATTCTCTGCACCTGGTTCCATTGATATATCCGCTCTTCAGTTTCTTCATTGTTGTTAACATCGCTAGTGGAATCTTCCCTTGATCTGAAAACAGAAAATGTGACATTTAATGGAAATGTGTAAAGCACTGCACATTATCAGGTAACTGAATATCTCAAATTCCTTGATTTGTCTTTGACTGACACAATAGCTATATTCTGTAAATTCAATATTAAAAGTAGGGTTATGTTTCTGAACAGATAATTTCAATGGTAAACTTGGTGATTGTGATCTCTGCTTATTTATAAGTGCAATAGTGTGTTTACTTATCTGTGGGTTATTTAAAGATGCTATCAATAACTCAGATTAGTGTCAAATGGCAAGATGAACGATGAACTACAAAGGATTTGGAAGGAAGCAGATGAAGACTATTCAAGGCATTATCCCAGCATTTGCCCAGAGGGACTACGGAAAACCAGAGATGAAAACCAGTCATGATAGCTAACAGCCTGGCTGAGATACAAAATGTTATTCCAATTCACTCAGTAAAAGTGATATAACACTGTGACAACATAAAACAAAAGTATTTCCTGAACTGTGTGCCACAAGAGCAGCAGAAGAGTTATCTGCAAGTTACTTTTATATATATATTTCTGTTTTACTACTGAGTTTTTTATTGCCAAAATATATATACGGTATCTGCTATGTGGATGCCATTAAATAAACCATTTCTTATACTGAGCGACTGAAGCAGATGAGATGTGGGCTACATATCCCAGAAAGATATTGTAACATGTTGCGCGACTGAGAACCCCCCTCCACCCTCCTCTCCCCGGTAACGTAGCG
>NW_019722431.1:946095-982073 GCF_002891405.2 Cryptotermes secundus | reverse complement strand
GTGTACTAATTGTGATACTGCAGATAGCAGTAATCGTCAGATTGTAATTTGGGTGAGTGTGAGAGCGAGTGTGAAATAAAATTCGCTACACCGAATACATCGAGAATTTATTTGTCGCGATATACCCCCGATACGCGACAACTGGTGTCAGAAGTGGGATCAGTAACGCAAAACACGCGACAATATTATGATCTCAGCAGGTATTTGCACCAAGATATATAAGCCATGGACTATGGGACGCACGATAGGGTACCNGGAGTGACTTGGAGCTCAGTTCAGCGAATTTTGACAGAAGATTTGGGAATGAAAAGGGTGGCTGCGAAATTCGTGCCACGACTGCTGACTGCTGAACAAAAACAAGGTCGCATGGAAGCATGCTGTGCTTTGAAAGAAGGGTCCCGAAATGATCAAAAATTTTTTTCAGCGTTTTGCTGATGTTGCTGAGGTGAAGGAAAAAAACGACGGAGGCGCTGTCAAGCATCTCAAAAGATGAATTTAGACAATGTTTTGAAAAATGGAATAAAAGACTAGACAAGTGTATTAGTGTAAGTGGAGAGTACTTTGAAGGGTATTGAAGGTTTGTGCTTAAAATTTGTATAAATAAGTTTAAAAAAAAATAAGTTCGGTTTCTTTTGGGTACCCCCTCGTATTTGTGAGGTGGATAGACATGTTTTATCACAATACAAGACTAGTGCATAATGATAAAGAGCTTCTACATTGTAAGCAAGATCATTCTGAACACTTCATAAGATACGGGATGGCAGACAACACATGCTACTACGACCCAGCTACTAAAATATATGCATTCTTGTGATCTGTTAAACCAACATTACCTATCATGCCAGTGTGTGCAATCATCGTAAAAGTTGGTCTTCCAAGCATGTGATGCCAGTTCATCGTTAGGAAAGCAAGATCGCTGCTGAAATTGTTGACTAGGAGGTCCATGTCATTTATTGTGTAATACTGATCCAAATCGACATTCTGATGTTGATGGCGAGAGACACAAGAAGCAAGAGAAGGAAACAAGCCACCATGCATTAGTTTCAACAGAACAGCCCTTCTCAAGGTTGGGAATTTTTTACCAAATTCCAAAACTAACAAAACTGAAATGTAAATACCATCAGCATTCATTAATTAACCAAAATCTAAGGGTAGAAACAGTACTATCAAATTTTAGATCTAGAAAGATTTGAAAAACTTCTCAGCCAACTCTTCCTGTCTGCGGAAGAAAAAAACCCAAAACTGACAGAAATTTCGTTTTAGATTAAATGTTTATATCGTGATTTCTGATATGAAGTTGACACATTCAAGCACTATGCCTCCATACTGGGATTTTACCTGTTGCTGGACCAGCCATTTTTCATGCCAACTATATTCTGAACTTTACATGCTCAAAATGGAAACGGGCGAGAAAAAGTGAAAAAAACAAATGACAACTTCTGTATGTTTTGAAACTTTCAGGTTCTGACAAAGTTACACTTAAAGATTACCTGCATTCAAGTGGTATATGTAGGAGAAAATTACATTTATATACACAATGGCAACAGTCCATCTCTTGAGAGGATTGGCCCTGGCATGTAGTAAATGTTCACCTATCAGGTGACAAGAATATGTTCATTTAAAAATTCTTCTGATCAAAACAATATAAAGCTGGCTAAATTTGCTTCTTTAATAAACAATGAGTTGTAAGATCTGAGGTTTTTACAGCGACAAAGATAAATATTGTGGTCTTCTGGGTTATGTGACTGTGTAGTTTGGCAGGCGGGTTCAAAGGTTACAAAGGAACCTATTGCCTATATTGTCTACACCGAATATGGAAGCAGCATGCTCCTCCAAAATGCTGATACCCACTTACCAGACTGAATGGTGTCACAACCCACAAGATCACAATATGAACCACAAGGTGTATAAGTGTGTAACAAGATATCATAATCAGGATCCTGTTGCATTGAGGTATAACTTATAGTCTTGTTTCCGGTCTATAATGCAACAATATTAATGTATCAACATTAATTCACATTTAATTCACTAAATGTTCATCAAATGTTTAAAAATGTCATTGAAATTATTAAAATATGTGTACATTTGGTGTTTATGCTACATGTTTCAGCTGCACAAGGCCATCTTCAGGCAACAGATCTTTTAAATGAGTGTACTGCACTGTGCATTTGGCCAAATGGTATTCATTAAGGCACGTTACCATTGTCAATATTAATTTCCTTGAATTATGATGCTGTAGAATGACTTTATAGCATGATTTTCTTCCTATCTTACAGATTGCGGCATGCCCAATGGGATATGAAGACAGCTGCAATATGTAAAATAGGAAGAAAATCATCCTATAAAATCATTCCACAACACCAGAATTAAAAAAATTAATAACAACAACAACGACGTGTCTTAATGAGTACCATTTGACCAAGTGCACAGTGCAGACTCCTTTAAAAGATATGTTGACTGAAGATGGCCCTATGTGACTGAAACATGTAGCATAAACACCAAATGTACACATATTTTAATAATTTCAATGACATTTTAAACATCTGACGAACATTGGTGAATTAAGTGTAAATTGTTAAATTAATACTGTTGCATTTTACTTGTGAGGTTTACGCAATACTATCAGATACACAGACTACATATAGCACTGAATGAATCAACGACAGTGAATAATGAATTGGAACTGATGTTGAAGGAAGCAGTCACAACCTAACTGAAGGTACTATCCCAGTACTTGTGTAGAGGGAGTGAGGAAAATCATAGAAAACCCTTATGCAGCATAATCAGTGAGATTCAAACCAGTCACCTCTTAAATACAAGCCAGAAGCAATATTTCTTGATCAATCTTGCTCAGTAAGAGAATACAGAATATGTCTTCATTTTCCTTGTGATGATATTTCTCTTAACATGAAGACATTTCCTGACTGTGACTGATAGTACCCCTACCATGTGTTTCCAGGAAATGGTGTGTCCAGTATGCTAGTCCTAGGTCTATCTCTCTCTTGCAGGATTTCCCAAAACACATATGAGATTAGGGCTTTATTAGAAAAAAAAACAAGAACTTCTGGGAAGAACTAATCATCTACTATCCTTTGCTATGACACGAACTGCACAGAGAGACACATATTATGGGATTAAGATTTTTTATAAAGAAAAATGAGGCAGCAGCATATGAGATTACTACTGTGATGATACCTTGCAGTCTGACTACACAGTTACTAATGCTTCAGTGGATCCTACAGCCTAAATCTTCTACGCTAAATATTGAAGGGCACATCTCTCACAAAAAAAGTTTCATGACTGTCTGTCTGCTACTCTGAAAGGGAGTCCTTGTCCTTCAGACCTCCAGTGGAGGGGCACTAGTTCGTCTCCCCACTTTTCGTAATGGCTCCCTTTCTTCCCGCAGCAAAATATGTTTTGAAATATGAATTACAAATTTCTGAGAAGAGTTCTCCATTTACTTTATCAAGATATTATTAAAAGCAAACACAATTCCATGATCCTGTGCTGTAATATGTTCACATGCAGCATGACAATCAGACAGGCAGGGAACATGCAAGACCCAAAAATAAAACCAAGCACACACCATCACACCATGTACCTAGATGAATGCTCTTCATTGCCATGACGACAAGAGGTCGGCCTAACATGTTCTGCCAAGAAGACTTCAGGAAATTCAATTCGCTCTTGAAAATGTCAATCATCAACTCGTAATCAGAGGCGATGTAGAAACGAGTCAAGTCTGTCAACTAAAGCAACATTTCAGTAGACATTAAAACCAAAACCAATTATCTGCACACAGCAGAGACCTTCTTAAGAAGCTATCAGTTGCTAAGCTGGTCAAGAACTTCTCTGACTTCTATAGAACTCAGTGGTTCATTACTGTGTACACAACAGCCTATCTTGAGCCAGATCATCCATTTTAATATTATCCTTACATCTATGCTTCAGTCTTCCAAGTGGTCTATTTCCTTCAGGTTTTCCAACTAAAATGTTGTACCCATTTCTTGTCTCTCTCATGCATGTTACATCCCTGTTCATCTCTTCTTCCTTGATTTTTTAATCACATTTGGTGAGCATAAATTATGAAATAAAAGGAAAATAAAGTTACATTTTCATCTCTTCCCCACCATTTAAACTTTTTACAGCACTGCATGCAAGAGGTTTCATAAAATATATAACCAACATTTAAATCAACAAGACACGTTAACTAACTGTGGAGTTCTGTGCTTAAACATGAAGTGAAAATTGTAATTATCCAAAATATTAATCTTCAAGACAACTGAGCAAAATGAAATCACCTACTCCATGGCCTGTAGTCCACAGGCAAACTATACCGACCGAGCAACTGCTGCCTGTCGGTGACGTTAGTGTCAACTTTTGTAGATAGAGGGTGTTGCATGGTCAGCACAACGGATACCCACGACCATTAATCTCGGGATTTTCTAGACTTGAGTCGCTATTTCCTTGAAATAGCTCTTCAATTATCCTCACGAGGCTGAGTGGACCCCGTTCCAGACCCACTACTTCTCAAAAAATCAGGCAGCGCCGGGAATCGAACCCAGGACCTCTGGATCTGTAGGCAGGAACTCTGACCACTAGACCACAGAGCACTTACAATTAAGAAAATTAAGACAGAAAGCCCCAAAAAGCTTAGCTTGCTTCTTAGATTATTTAACAATGCTTATTCAATTGTATGGGTCATATAGCATCACATGGAAGAATGATTATGAATGTTGCAATAAGAAGGGCATGAAAGGAAGCAGATATGACCTATTTTAACCTGCCCACATCCTGGATCATTTTGTTAGGTAATGACTGTACCACCAGCAGACATTTATCAAAATGAAGCAGAACTCTTTTTAACTAGAGCTTCTAATGGTACTGGTTATAAATTTCTCCAACACATCAATACAACATGTGTAAGAATCACATAAGGCCATGGCAATGAAAACAACTGAAACTTGAAGAAACAATACGTGAATAAACACACCCTGTGGCATTTATGTGCTCTTGGTGCAAAAACCCACTTTCAAAACACTGCATATATGCACTTATATGAATGTAAATGGGTTAGGGAACTATACCTCAAAACATAAAGCATCTGAGACAAGAATCAAACAAGGATTCTCCAAAATATAAAGCAGGAGTGCTGAAACATTCAACAGTAACATTTTATTGACAATCTCAGGCCCCAAACTTTCAGGATAAGAGGTCCAGTACTGCATACATACACATCTGCCTGTCTGTCTGTCATAGTGGATCTATGTATGTCCACGTGTGTACGTATGCGCAAAAATAAGACAGACAGAACTCACCTGAGGTGTGAAAGCAAACACCCGATCATGTAAAGAGT
Organism: Cryptotermes secundus; assembly: GCF_002891405.2. Taxonomy (NCBI): domain Eukaryota; kingdom Metazoa; phylum Arthropoda; class Insecta; order Blattodea; family Kalotermitidae; genus Cryptotermes; species Cryptotermes secundus. The sequence goes on along the minus strand of NW_019722431.1, from coordinate 976,717 downwards.
ACAGTTTACTTGTGCTGAGGATCCCAACATCGCGAGATCTGCGACCAGACAGTCCAAGTTTCTTGTTCCGACCTGGGAAAAAGAAAAACGCTGTGTCATTCAGTGTTATGCAGCTGTAACTACGATTGCAGACCAACATCGGACATCAACAAAGTACCTTTAATTAAGAGAAAATTATATGTTTCTGTGGTTACTTAACAAATTTGTTTAAGCCGCAAAAGGCAGTGAATTCCAAAGTGCTCTGAAAATGGTACCAGGGAATCCAGAGATATCATCTCTAATCAGTTTCAATTTTATAGAATTCTTCAGTAAGTATTATAATACTGTTGGATTTGAGGATCTCACAGCAGTGACTACGAAGGGTACCTACCTTCTGGGATGTGACATCATGTAGTATGGTGAACTTCTACAAGACTTCATGGAGTCACATTCCTGGAGATAATATGCTTCACAGTCACCAATGTGAGAACCTCAAGTCCAGCTTAAATCGTTCTGACTCGGCTGGCATCAATACTTCATTTGTGACTAGAGAAGTCTATTCACGTAACTTCTGCGGAATCCTGAAAAGCACAGTCTGGGAACCAATGTCTTTCATAATTCCTAAAATCAGGAGTTAAAAAGAAAATCTGTTTAATTTACCAAGATACGTGTAAAGATGACTCAGTACTCTAGCAGGCTGAACTTCGATTGGAGCAACTTCATCAATAGTCTGCACTATAATGTCGTGTTGTCGTAACTTCTCACGAATATCATTATCTTCTGCCAAGATGACCACCTGTACCACCACATCTGGCTTCTTCTCCGAGCACAGCCGGCGATTCAATGGATCAAGCTCACCAGGAGCCAGAAATCCCTAACAAAAATGTAAATTGTAGAGATAAAATTGTCTCTGTGCTTAAATAATTAAGCACTATGCAATAAGACATATGGGAGGATGGAAGTATAGATCCACATATTCTTGATCTTAGCACTAGATGGAGAAGAATGGTCAGCCTCATGCCCCAGCCACTTCACATCCATTGGATAGGAGGCTGGGTGAGCCTCAGAACTGGCTTGGATGAAGTGGAGGGGGGAGAATAATCTTGCCTCCACCAGGACTTGAACTATGACTCTTCAACCGTCCAGCCTATAGCCAGTCATACTGCCTGCACTACCCCAGCAAATGTGTCAGCTAAAATTTGAACTAACTTCCAGTTACAAGTCCGGAGCAGTATTGGTAGACAAACCTGCTTGGCAAAAAGTGGTCACAACTGTTACCGCTATTCATCTTGTATCCATTACTAAAAAGTTCCTTCACTGGTTTCTAGATGTCATATGCAGAATACATAATTTAGTAAACTGTATACAGTGGAACCAAATTTAAGTTTTTCCCTCATTTACTGTTCAATTTAAATTATCCCAAGTCAATAATCTGTGTTAAATTTCCTCCAGTCATGATTCTCCTAAGTTTCATGTTCAGTTCCACTTGGATACCACATCACCCATAGGTGGGACCAGAAACACTGGGAACAATCTTTGTGTTTTACATAATAGCATGTTTGCAGTGACCATGGCGAACATCATGTGAACATATAGGTGTACTGGTTAATTTGCTTAGTTGGGGGTGGAGTCCAACTGGGTCCACTCAGAATGGCGGCCAGTGATTGGCCTACTGTAGCCTGCCCCAGGTGATTATGATGATGGAGAATTTGGTGGAATGAAGACTGGCATGGGAAACCGAAGTACTTGGATAAAACCTGCCCCAGCGCCACTTTGTCCACCACAAATCCCACTTGACCAGACCCAGGATCGAACCCGGGCTGCCACAGTGGAAAGCCAGCAACTAACCACTTGAGCTATGGCGCGGCCCTAGGTACTGGTTACTCAGCATGCTAGTGATCTTATGTTTAGTATACAATAAATTTTGCTTACCTCTTGGAGAAGTTTACCAAGTATGTAAAGAGACTGAGCCCACAAAAACGGACATCGTCCTAAGATAACACGTTCTTGGCTACCTGGTTCACGGTACTCTCCTGCGACCTTATCTTTCGGAACAGCATACAATTCTGGCACAAGTTTCATCCCATCTTCAGTTCGTATCATGATCTAGACAATAAATACTTTTTTTCAAAATATAATCTAAAGCTGCCTTTGTGTGATGACAGACAAGCTATAGTTTGAATTGCAAGAAATTGCTGAATTATTCTGAAAAAGTTACCACTAGAAAATTATTAATAATAATATATTTAAAGAGCACTATCTTCTGGGATGTGATGTCATGATAGATGAAACATGTAGCCAATCAAAATTTATAACTGATATATGTTGTGTTGTGTGAACAAACATAGCTATAGTTATACCGTATTTACGCATGTATAGGCCGCACATTTTTTGCCAAAAATTCAAGAGGAAAACTGGGGTGCGGCTTATATTCGAAATCACACTTCATTTAAAAAAAATTATATTCATAATTAGTAATACAGGGTGTTCTACTCCTGAAATAATATTCCAAGAAAATTATTTTTTCTATAATTTCTGTCTGAAAATTGTGCTGCGGCCTATACATGCACGCAGCCTATACATGCGTAAATACGGTATATCCAACAGAATATGATGTTCCAATGCAATATTCTGATGTCATGTAGTCTGCAGATTCAAAAAGTTTCGAGTCGAGAGCACTGCGCTACTTCATTCCCTACCTTTTCTTGAAGTGCAAAGACTAAGAGGCCAGTTCCACACTTAAATTTGCTCTGATTGTTTCAAGCTGGTTTCTTACGTGGCTTACTTTTTGGTCCTGAAGAGAGAAGCAGTATGCTCTTCTGAAATATCGGTAAACTACCAGACTACACAGCATTACATCACAGAAGACAGAACCCTTCATGGAATCTATAGGAATCTCAAATCCAAAATAATCAATTCTTAAAAAAGAAAATAGGGACATTAAGTGATAAAATATTCCTGGGTGATCAGATAATTCAGAACAGAAGCTGGACTCTCTTCCAAACTGCGGAGGTGAAAGAACTGAATAGTTGCACAACAGCTATGATAAATACAATGCACAAATACTACAGAGAGAAATATCTGGCACGTCTTGTGTATGTAATTCTCTGTTTTTGTAAAAGAACTTCTTATGAACGTAAGTTATCTGTTGTATTAAAAATTTGTAAAATTAGTGTTCATAAAATGAGGGACACCCATACTCAGATAATGAGTGTGAAAAGAACCTTGAAAATAATTAAGCATTGGAGAAGTCACCACAGACCTCAGACAGACAGTTACATTAAAATGACTGGGTGTTAACCCTTGCACAGTGACCATGTATTTTCTCTTGTGTATTCTAATGAACCCAGAATAGATTATACAGGGCGATTCACGAAGTTTTACCCCCACTTAGGGAGGGCATTCCTGAGGTAATTTGGAACAAAAAATTTTAATATACTAATGGTATCCAACTCATAATTAAAGAGATACAGTAATTTGAAAACTTTTTTTTTCTTTGAATTTCAGTCAAAACAAATTAGAAATACAATACAAACACTTTTTAAATTGTTAATGTTTTAGGAAAGAAGCATTCTAAAACCATTTTTTTTTTCAATTTCTTACTTTTGCATTGTGCAACATTTTTCATCGATTTTATGTTACAAAATTACATTATTTTCAGCCTCCCATTCTGTAAACATACCAATGGTTGCATATCACACCCTTCTATCAATCTGTTTCCTTTAAACTGTAGTGCTTTAGAAGACGACTGTATTTACATAAGATTTTAAAAAATGTCTCCCTGCACATCAACACAACGCATCACATGCGTATGAACGCGCCTGTAGCATTTTGCAGTTCCACATGTTTGTTCCTTATTGTCATCGCCGCGTCCAGAATATGTTCAAGCAACGCTTCACATGTTTGTACCTTTACCTGGCACACAATGTCCTTCATCCAGCCCCAAATGCAATAATATAACGGTGTTAGATCTGGCGACCGGGGAGGCCAGGCGTTACTGCCTCCGCGACCAATCCACCGCTGTGGGAAATGCTGATCCAAGTGAGCTGCTACTGTGCAGGAGAAGTGAGGAGGCGCCCCATCATGCTGAAAGTACATCCAGCGTCTTGTTGCCAGAGGAACATCTTCAAGTTACTGTGGTAATTCTTCTTCTAAGAAGTGGAGGTAAATCTCACCAGTTAAGCGGCCAGGAAAAATGAATGGCCCGATTAGCTGATCATACAGAACACCACACCAGACACTGGCACTGAATTGGTGTTGAAAATTTGATTCTATCATGGCACGGGGATTACTGTCTGCCCAAACATGTAAGTTGTGACTGTTGTTGACCCCATCCCGTGTAAACTGTGCCTCATCACAGAACGTTATCAAGCGGTACAACTGCCGATTTCCATTTAACCAGTTGCAGAACTACAGATGAAGAGCACAGTCTCCTGGTTGTAGGTGTTGTACTTGCTGTAAATGATAAGGATGCAGCCCGTTCTCATGAAGAGTCTTCCACACCATGGACTGAGAAACACCGAACTGCCGAGCTAGACGTCTTGTACTGGCACGCGGGCTGTGCTCTACAGGATTGAGAATGTTTTCTTCTTCGCACAATTCATATTGAGGATTTTGTTCGTATTGTATACGAACGCTGGGGAGAGAACCAGTTTGTCTTAATGTGTTGAATGTACTGCTAATGGATTTAGGATTTGGAATCCTGCGATTAGGATAACGCCGGTGATATGTGGCAGCAACGGCTCTCACATTTCCATCACATACACCCAAAACAAACACCATATCGGCATATTCCTCAGTGGAAAATGTGTACGGTATCTTAACTTCACAAAGTCACCAACACAACGTCCTGTTTACTACTGGATCGCTCTGCCTATCTACGCGCAACATTCCAGCCGGTCAGCTTATCTGCTGATACAGCTGACTGGAACGCATGGTCGCCCAGATGGGGAAGCATAGCGTTGCATTCACAATGATGCATTTTGAAAATCTACTGTTACTCCGTAACTACTGAAAATCGACCACAAGTTTATAAGGAAATTTTGCAGGAAATAACCCCAGGAATATGTACCATAAGCTGGGGTAAAACTTCATGAATTACCCTGTATGTGTGGGTACTAGACAGCCCTTGCTCTAAAACCATGTTTAATATACTGTGCACCCACTGTTTAAGATTTATCACTTTAATGGTCCTGTAAGTCAAATATAGTATAGTATTTTGTTTAATGGCACCTTATGTCAGACATTAGTTTCATAAAAATAAGATCAACAAAGAAGTTACTGATTTAGTGATGAAAAGGTTAAGTGGTTTGTCCAGAGTGAAGTAATCTGAACAAACAACTTTAAAAGAAAGAAGTCTGAAGCCTTTGCTGATAGAAACTTGCCTCCTCCAGCGCTTCAGTGTATTCAGTGACAGCATTCTTGTTCCCTTGGAAACAATAGTCCAGTATGAGGTAGCAGAGGAACAACGGCCATTCGCACTCAATGTTCTCAAACATTCTCAGTTCCCATGGCTCATAGTACAGGCGATTTGGATCCTATATTCAGGAAGAAAACACACAGGCAATTCTTTAAGAAACAGAATGACAGTATTCTGGTGACAGATGTTAATGTCCAACATAATCCTGTTGTAATCGCTCAGTCACTGCCACAAATCTTCAGCAAATTAGACAGTAACAACCAATCATATAATTTACTAACTGCTAGTCTTTTAAGGTGGTTATTTTCTGATCGCATCAGTATTGAGACTAAATAGTACTGGATGGTAGGAAGATTAATGAATGTGGAGAAGCTGATGGAAGGAGAATTGGTTGGGGAAACTGAAGTACTCAGAGAAAACACACTCCACTGCCACTTTGTCTATCACATCTCCCACATTACCTTACATGGGATACCAGGCCACTAACTGCTCGAGCTATGGCATGGTTACATACAAACAACAATGAAGCATTACCTCCTTTGGTGTCTTATGCCCATCACGAAGAAACCTTTTGCAACCATAGCGTCCTTGAAGTTTTGATACAATGGCTGCTCTTGTGAGCTGGATCAACTGAGGATCGTCAACTGCAAATGCAGGAAAACTGATGACAGACAATAAACCGCTGTCTAACTCCTTAGAACTTGATTCCCTTGGTAGCATTGACTGAAATACAAAGTGTTCAAAAAATTATTCATTTATCCTGAATTCTGTAGAGCAGTCAGTAAAAATTGTCTTAAATGGCTTAACCGTAAGTCTGTAAGCAAATTTCCCGGCTAAATAATCATGGACAATGAGATGGAGACCTCATGGTGCTTGTACCTGCAAAACTGCCTGGCATTTCTGTGCCTCATCTGCCAGAACATGTATTATTGATGATGGTCCACCACGTGCTCCAAACAAATCGAGTTCGTTCATTGCTTCCATGGCAGCTTTTGCCATTCCAATAGAGCTTGCATTTAGCTCTGGCAATCCATGATTTGTCTTGTCTCCACGCTCCCAGATGCCATAGTCCTGTACCAATAATAACAAGGTTGTTATCTTTAATCCAAACCATGGGTTAGAACCCAACAGAGAGCTGTGATGTGTGAGTTGCCAAGCTCTTATGCATTATTATATGTATTTGTAGCCAACAGTTTATGCAGATCAGCAAGATTTAACATAAGGAACCTGCAACTGATGAAATATATCACAAGATTTTTGTGACTGTACAGGAACATTTATGACTTGCTATAGGTGCAGGTAAAGATAAAGTTGTCCCTTTGCTTAATTAATCAAGCACCACCATTCTTGACTCCCGCACTAGATGGAGGCCAGTAGTCAATTTCAGACCCCAGCCTCTTTACCCTGGGGAAAGAACCCCCCACTACCCACTGGACAGGAGGCTGGGTGGGCTTCATAGCCAGTAAGGATGTTGTAGAGAAGAGAAAAATCTTTCCCTTGCTAGGAATTGAACACTGGCCATCCAGCTCATAGGCTGTCACTATACCGATGGAGCTATCCCAACTCCTAGTGTAGGCACAGAGAGTCTGTAAAGCTATTTGGGTTCCCACTGTCACCACACAGCCTGACGGGGAACTGCAGCAGTGTGCAGAGCAGCATCTTTCATTGGCTAGCAGCAATGCAGGTGGAGCTTATGCAGATTTTTGTATTTTTTACAGACGTGCAGTATCACAAAGTTTGGGAACCCCCTCTTGCCTTCTGTCTTAACCCTCAGGCCATTTTTCTGGGATATCTTGGACTAATGTAGACCATAAAATCATTTAGCCATCAATTGGCTGTGATATTCAAGTGTGTCACTTACGAGAACTCTTTTTAATCTTTCTGATGAGAGCTATATACTATAGTTGCAACAAACTGTAAATGCTCTGTCACCTTTATGAAAACATCTGAAAGTATCTGTACATTTCATACAGACTTGCTGAGTCAGTGAACTAAGAAATTCTCAGCAATCAAGAATTACTGTTGTGGTGAGTTACAACAGCCTAGCCAATGAACAGGCTGGTTATAGAATGAGTGACCACAGTACAAACCTTAACAGGGCAGAGACTTTTCTCTTTACCACCACATCCAGACCAGTTCTGAGGCCCAACCAGTCATATATGTGCATCACAGGCTCTTTGCCACAGGCAGAAAAATTAGCTGAATTGTGAAGCTAACTTACCTCCATATATTGCCAAAATTATATTGTGATAAACCATGTCATCAGATTTTGTGAAATATGAAAGAAAAGCAGCCTTACAATTCCTTTGAGCAAAGCAATTATACATTTAAATTGTACTAATAATTTTAAAAAGTTACAAACTTTTGTGTTTACATTGTCATATGATATGAACTGTATCCGTTTAGGAGGGTACTGTGACACTATGTACTCCGCAAGACGTTTACTAACATTTCAGAAGAATACGCTGCCTCCATCTTCAGGGATGAAAAGTAAATAACCAAGGAGAATGTAGCAAATAGGTTCTCCACACATGGCTCGCTGTCTGTTTGCTAGCTGCAACTTGTTTGACTTACTTTCCAACCCGGAAGATGGAGGCAGAACATTCCTCCAAAATATTTGTTAACTTATACCAAACTACAGAGAGTCGCACCCCAGAGGATACTTCTCTTCACAGTCACTGCCACGAAACTGTCATATGTAACTACTTCTTGTTTCACTTTTCAAAACACCTGACCTTACTGCCACCATTCTGAATCAACTCAACGCTTTGCCATGCCATAGGACATGTATGTTACAGCATCATTAAGTAAACAATAACACCCTTCTCTGTTGTACTTACAGGTATACAGTATGCTGATTCAATATAGAACACGAGGTTCTGAATGAATGACACTTCATCCAAACTGAACACAATTTGAAGACCTGCAAGAAACAAATCTGCTGTACCACATGGTAAGTATTCCATCTATATGAAAGAGGTAAAAGTTGTCTCTGTACTTAACTAAATAAGCACTACACCATGAAAATGTATGATTGAGTGGCTGTACAGGACCACTCATTCTGCCTTTGAACTAAGAAAATAAGATGGATGTAAAGACTTTAAACATAAGCTGAAAGTATTTTTACTAGATCATCCATTCTATACATTGTATGAGTTTCTCTTAGAGCAAGGATCTCCAAAATACGGCCCGCGAAAGAACTGTGCAGAAATGTGCCAATTGAACTAATTTTCCAATGAGTACTGGTAAAAAAAATACTTGTTCATAGATTTCAAATTCATTAATTAAGATTGTGTTTAAAATATATTGATATTCCATATTATGTTAATATTAATATTATTCAAAATTTTACTAATTCTGGACCGTATACTGCACGGTATTTCTTCGTACTTGTTCGGCCTCGATCGCCAGTGTCACTTGGTGGCAATGTAGGTAGCGCGAGCAGTTCGTTACTAGCTGTCTTGTGCACAAGACTTCTTGCAGTGGTGCAGTGTAATTGTAGCAGATTATCATCACCGCCGGTGTCGTACTTATTACCATTTTTGTATTAAAGGCAACTTCTGCCCAGTTTTGATCTAACTGTTCCGAGAATTGGTAGCGAGGAATGTTGATAAGGCTACCGGAACTTTAGTCCATTCTACGATGGCCGGCGTGGTACGGCTATCGGTTAGCCCTCCCAGCCAACAAAGGATGTTTCCAGAACGTTTACTAGAGTTATTAATTTCTCATTTTATCCGGCACATTGAAAGTGCTGAATTACCTAATGTGGCCCGCATTTCGAAAAGTTTGGAGACCACTGTCTTAGAGGGATAGTAGTAAGCACAGCAAGACCTCTGTTCAGCAATTGAAATATATAACAAATGGGTCCTTGTAGTATCTTAATGTGACTGGTGATTGACATGGACATATGTAGAACTTCTGATTTACTGTAACACTCTTAAAATTGTCTTGATAAACTGATAAGTTTAACGTAACTAGTATGATAGGCATTTTTTTATTCAACTTATATTTCAATTTATGTATTGTTACCTAACTGTTATTTATCTTGGTTTGATAGTGTGTGTTATATTTTAATTGTAGGCCTAACCATGTCAAGAGTGATTATTTATTGTTGACAGATTCTAATCCTTTAGGCATTTGGGCAAAAAAATTTCAAGAATGATGTCACTTGTTCAAGTGTTACTGTTGTAGCAATTAGGAATGCTAAATAAAAAACCTTAAAACCCCTAGAAACCTTGATCTTGGCACTAGTTGGAGGTGAGTGGTCACCTTCATGACCTGGCCACTTTATCCCCTCCCCCTTGAGATGTGATTGGATGAATGTATTGTTTCCATCTTCAGGGTAATAGAGTAAGGACAACAAAGCAAACAGTTCTGCTTGAAGCTTGCTCTGTTTATTCTGTGACCCTGAAGTTAGAGACGGCATATTCCTCTGAAACATGAACGAACTTCTACCAGACAATATGGCATCCATCCCAGTACACAGTACTCTTCAAGCTGAGGCATATTTTCCTTCACAGATGAAACAGTGCAACATCATACCTGAAGCAGTCATCTGTGCCAGTACTAGGAGGTACAATGAAACAGCATCAATCTGAAGATGCCCCCACTCATCGTCCCCTACAACAGTTTGACCAGTGGAGGAGCTGTACTTTGCATGCAGTGCATCCAGCGGATTCTGTGTCGACTTGAATTTCTCCACCTTATCCTTCTGCTGCATCATTGCCATCAGGAGTCCCCTCATAAGCTTCACACAACTCTGAAATCAACAAGGTGGCTTTCAGAGCTCCTCAGTATATTACCAACACATTAGACACCAATTATCTGAATCCCCATTATCCAAATTGCCAATTAACTGAACCATCGCAACTAAGGAATGCATCTGTTCAACCAACATCATTGTTGGACTTTTCCAAATAAAGTGTTTAAAGGCAAGAAAAAAAAACGACACACAAAGCTATCCCTGTAAGAGGCTGTGAAGGCCCATAGGGTTGTGAGATGATAAGGCTCCAACATTTTCTAGACAATCGGCTCACAGGTGATGGTAAGGTTGTAAGCCTTATGCACCGGCCGCCCTTTACGCCCCAGGAAGATTCCTGGTACTCATTTCTGTCAGAGGCTGAGTGAAGCAGAGGGCCATATTGTGGCTGGAAGGATTAGGTAAACTGGAAAAAATTCAATGACCTCATCAGGACTTGAAACTGTGACCTTCCAGCTTGCAGCATAATGTCTCAACCAACTATGCTAACATATGCCCCATCAAATAAAGTGTGTGAAAATGTTAATTTATAATTTAATTAATAAGTTACTAATTTTTCATGTTTCATCTTTTTAAGAAGTCCTTTTAGTTTTTATTATATTACAGTACATTATAATAATGTTTGTTTCATGAATATTAATTTAATCCAATTAACCGAATTTTCCATTATCCAAACCACCTTTGTCACTAATTAATTCAGATAATTGGCATACTACTGTATATCATTTTTTGTATATAGTACACATGAGGGGGGCAAGAAATGAAGAGAAAATTTTGACTGGAAAATCCAAAATCTATTTGGAAAAACTAGGTGTAGATGAGAGGATAGTATTAACATGTTTCTTTACATGCCACTATATTTTTTTCAAGCACTGACATAACCTTGTGCCCAGATTACTTCTGATAACATGAACTACTCCAATTTATCTTGTTAACTGTTTGACTTTTTCTGTAAAAGGAAAGGTTTAACCCTTCTAAGCACAGAGGTTGCTAAATGTACCATCAACTATATAGAATAATAATAATAATAATAATAAAAACTCTACATTTTGTTCTGTGTGTATTTCTGTATTTTTTGTCAGAATAGACAGCAATTATCTCCCAAAACAGCAATCACCAATCAGTCTTTATAATGGTGATACAAAGTGTTTTCTGAAGGTAGGAACTGGTCAGAAGACATTTATGCTTCAAAACATTAATATCACTTCAGTTTACATCCTTTTAACGTGCATGAAAATTCGTACATTTAAAGAACATGTAACATGTGTGTATTCTGCACTGGAATGAAGAAAAACCGGAACAAAATCAAAAGAAGTATATTTGATGTTGGTCTTGACAGATCTGAGGAGTGTGTGAGCATGCAGACAGGATTCATCTGGCTCAGGACTGGATCCAGTGGATGGCTCTTTTGAACATGGTGATGAACCTTTGGGTACCATAAAAAGGCTAGTAATTTCTTGATTCTGTGAGCAACTGTTAGCTTCTTAACACATTCAGGACCGGAGGGGCCAATCGGCCCTCTATGTTTCTATAGCGTTGCGGACCAGGCGGGCCAATTGGCCCTTTTCTGACGCGTTATGTTGCAAACCGACTATATCTCGCTGTGTGGCCACGTTGCATCATAACTACTGTGTAGTTGACCTCGGGAATGTTTGCTAGCTTAGCCAGTAACATGATCACACTCATTTCCTGTCACACCCTAAAGAAAAACAACCGGTCCGCAATGCGTTAAGAAGGACTCTACTTCATGGAGTGGGTTAGTTACATGCCTGCTCTAATTCGTAAGTCTTAGCTCTGTCCTCATCCATATCGGCTATCTTCTTGTAAGCCATTGATAGTCCCCAGACAGCAAGTATACAGTAAACATTGTCTCGGATCCAGGCATGATTGTTCTGAGGGCTTGCTGGGAACAGACCTGTTACCGGGTTCTGCGGAAAGAAAATATTAACTGAAATTAAAACATGTTCAGTGAATCGAGAGGTACTACAGTCAACATAGGAAGCCTGGAATTAACTAAGAGTACCATAAGTTTCATTACACTGAAATGTTAAGAAAACAAGATACAAGGTATAAAAACAAATGGTATCCCTTATACAGGATGTCCCAGGAGGAATGGACCAAACTTCGGGAGGGTGTTCCTTATGTTAAAGTATGCTGATATAACCCAAAACACCTATGTCCAAAGTTGAACGGTTACGGAGATAATGGCCCAAGAAAAGTGTGGTCTTCTGGCAGGTCCACGCACTGTACCTCTCAGCTGAGAGGCCTTATCTATGTTTGTCCTTGAGTGCCGTGATTCACCCTAGCCGTACATATGTAGTTGGCTTTATCAGAACGCGCAGTCAGCCACGTTACGTCAGCGCTTGCCATTCATGTGTCATGTATAGTGCTTGGAAACTCTAAGGACAATTATGACATGGCGAGCGAGTATTTTGTACTTCAATTTTATGGCTTCATGTCACTCACAAGTTAGTTTGATGTTACGTACATTATTAACATTACAGAATCCACATATTCCTGCCAGTTTTAATATGTATTTTGTAATCAACATGTGTGTAACACCTGTCAAAGTTTCACACTTCTCTGGCCATTATCTCCGTAACCGTTCAACTTTGGACATAGGTGTTTTGGGTTATATCGGCATACTTTAACATAAGGAACACCCTCCCGAAGTTTGGTCCATTCCTCCTGGGACACCCTGTATATATATCAGTGTATGGGCTTCTGGGTTGTACTCCTGTGCAGTTCAGCAGAATGCACTCATGTTTCAGACAACATATCGCCTCCAACTTCAGGGGGTGAAAAGTAAGCCAAGCAACACACCAGCAAGGAGCAGGCAGCAGTTCTTGTTTGACTTGTTCTTCGACTGTGAAGATGGAGGTAATACACTCCTCGAACATAATGGCAGACTTCTACCAACTACGTGGAGTTACAACCCAGGACATCGCATCCTTCATAGTTACTGCTGTAAGAACATCAGTTCCATATATACTTCTCTCTTTATAATCCTTCTGAAATTGCAGGAAGCTCAAGAGACGTTCCTTTTCAGCTTGCAGAAACCTTCGTGAATACTTTTTGTAATATAAAAATATCAATATAACAAAAACATAGTCATGTCTTTTAAAGACAAATATTTGATCTGCTATATAAAAATTCAATGACAGAATAAGTTCCAAATATTAATTACTTTTTGTGTGATGTGACTGTGTGTTGAATCTTGACAGTACAGTGATCAACAAAGCATACCAATATTAATGAATATGTTGTGTGATAAGCTGAACATTTAAGACATATTAATAAAGCTGGTACTAGGTAAAAGGTAAAGTAAAGTTGTCCCTGTATTTAGTTAAGTTACACATCATAAGCTGTGGGGATATGGAGGTATAGCTCCACATAACAACCTTGGCACCAGATGAAGGTGAGTAGTCAGGGTGGGCCCCAGACCTGATATGGATGTCGTAGAAAAGAGAAAGGCCTCTTGTCTTTGTCAGGAACTGAACTCAGACTCCTGTCATCCAGCCCACAGCTAGTCACTATGATTGAGATATCCTCGTTTCAAAGGGGAAATAATCACAGGAACTAAATCTTTACTAATTTAAAGAACACATGACTACAAAGCATAATTTCTTAAGCCACTTGAACAGAATGGATAATAACAGATTGCTAAATGGCATAGAGAGATATAGGAAAATCAGTCAGGAGAAGATTATTATAATGAAACATGTCTAATCCATGAAAGATATAGGAGGAAAGAAGAGTAAAAATTAACCTTGTAAGCAGACCCTCTATCTGACAAGTGTTAAGGGAGAAAAGGGCTCTATCTTAGTAATAAAGACAGTTGGAGCATTAAACTTCTCATATGCTTCACATGACTACCTTAAACGAACTTCCTGTACACTGTATTTTTTTTTTATGTGAAGGATTCGGTTGTATATTTTTGTGTTATGACTTATGCCACATCCTACGGTCATTTTTTACTAACTCTAGATCCTGAGAATGCAATGTAATACTTGTATGTATACATATATTACTGACTTCTAGAATCACTGCGAATCAAAAATTCTATCACACAGGTATTTTAAATGGTAACGTGCTAACGGGGGTACAGATTATACAGAATACGGGGGGCCTTTATTATCCTCAGTGACACTTTTCACAAACACATACAATTGCATGACACAAAAATCTTACCATACCTGGTGATTCATTATGATCTTGTGAACTATTCTTTGGTAATAATCTAACCTAACACCTGAATTACTTCGACTCCTCATTTCTAACTTTGGGAACAATTCCTTTTTGCACAACACAATATTTTGCCGTGAAAAATTAATACATATTTTGGACTGAACTTCTCTTTGCACCTGGAAGATTGTTATACTACTTATTTGATTATATTACGTATTCTACACTTCAGTTCTTGTAGACATCTAATTACAATTCATTACAGCTTGACGGAGACGAATGAATGTCTTACATAGCAAATTGACCGTACCCTACCACAACCTCAACGACCTCAACACTCCCTCTCTCACGCCCCCCCTCTCCTTTTCCTATACATTCCGTTCAAAGTTGTATGAGAAATTCGTATTAGCTTCTTTTCGCCGTAATTTGACGTACAAGTTTACTGTGTTTTGACTATGGTTCCGTCTAAGGTTGTATGATCCGTGCATTCATGCACATCAATGTAATTTGCACTGAATATTTACATTTACATTTATTTTCACTTCATGGATCCAATCATCCCCCCTTAGGGCTGGATATAAAACATATCACACATAAGCACATAAGCAACACTTTCCACTGCTAACCATATCCCCCCCCCACAGATTCAATGGTTTTTCCAAACAAATTTTTCTTGATTGCACTATTTTTGATGAATATAGCCCTAATATTTTACAATGATCATCTAGATTACTGGGTTTTTGGACTCTTTCCATTGTCCAGTATTCTAGAGAATAGAAAATAGAACTGAATGTTTCTGTCCTCAGGTGAAGGGGGTAGAAGACACCCTACTCAGTTTTGCCCCTTAGAGTGAGCTAGTTCGAATCATTGGGCTACACCTGTCAGATTTAGACATATTTAAACACTTGAGACCAGGCTAATTCAGTGGGAGATAACAAGAAAAATAGCTGGGTTGGAGGTGAAGGTCCCAATTGCAAGCCTTTTCTTTAAAGTTGGATTACTTTGAATTAAATCTACAAAATCATATGGGGCATCAAACCACAGTTCATCATTATCATCGTTGCCTGTTATAATTAAGAGAGCTGGGATACTCCGTCAGTATTGACAGGCTTCTGGCTGGATGGCCAGTGTTTGATTCACAGCAAGGGCAAGATTTTTCTCTACACCAGAGCTCAGACAGACCTTGGGGTCCACCCAACTTCCTATCTGATGTGTACCAGAGCTCTTTCCCAGAGGTAAAGCAACTGGGGCATGTAAATGACCACTAACTTCCATTTGGTGCCAATTTTTATTTATTACTAGAGGTAGTGTAGTGGTTGAGGCACTATGCTACAAGCCGGAAGGTCCAGGGTTCAAGTCCCAATGAGGTCACTGAATTTTTTCAATTGACCTATTCCTTCCAGCTGCACTATGGCCCTGGGGTCGACTCAGCCTCTAACAGAAATGAGTACCAGGAATTACTTAAATAATTTTCCTGGGGAGTAAAGCGCAGCCGGCACGTAAGGCTGACAACCTTACTGCCATCTTTGAGTCTATTGTCTAGATAATGTGGGACCCTCAATGTCTCACAACCTTATGGGCCTTTACGGCCTGTTACAGAGATAGCTTTACTTATTTTAGTGGGGTGGAACTAAGTCCCTTGTACTGTGGCCACTTCTGGCCTACTGTACTAGGCCCAGATGATAGGTGAGGGTGATTGTGGAGCAATTGGTGGAATGAAGATTGGCAGGGGAAACCAAAGTACTCGGAGAAAACCTGCCCCAGCGCCACCATTTGGTGACAAAGTAAATAATTGTGGGGCTACACCTCCACTCCCCCATTTATTTTCATGGGACAGTGTTTAATCAGTTAAGTACAGGGACAACTTTACCTTACACATGATTCTGCTGGTTTGAAGCCACTCTAAACATTTAATTTCCCTTAAAGGTACCTTGTCCCTCTTTTGCTGGTGTTGATTCCATTAAGGGGTGGATGAAAATCATCCAACTATGTTTGGCTTTCCCCAGTTTCTCCATTTTTAATATTATCAGCCACTTGACTAAGCCATCTTAGTCTGGTCTCCTGAGATTCTAGTGGAGTTTTCAGTACGTGGTGAGATGATGCATGAGAAATCTGAAAATATATCTGCACTCCTAGTTTTATCATTTTTGCTTGAGCCCTACTTGTTATATCATCACTCACATGGGTAAGCCATCTTGATTTGAGCTGTCCTTTGAATCTTTTACCTTTTAACCTATAATTCCAAACCCCTACAGTGCCATCTATTATATTCAGTTTTATTACGTCCCAATCATTGCAACTTTTCATCCATGAAACGCCAATTTCTGATTGTTACATTCCTTATTCAGTCTGTTTAATTTCCATATGTCTTGCTAGAATAGATGAATAATGGAGTATCTGTATAAATATTAATTTCAAATTATTTTATGAAAATGGTTTTTAGGATAAGGAGGAGGGTTGAATAATTATAAGATTAATCAACAACAAGCACTGTTATTTAGTAGATGTATTGTTATTAAAATTAATGCCACATGTTAAGATATGCTCTTTGTTGGGTTAAAATGTTGACAATGGCCCTAACACTTATATCACCAGAGGCAATTAAGCAGACCAATGGTACAAGCAAATAAAGTATCAATACTTGAAGCTCAGAACACCACAGCAAAAATCAAAGTTATGTCTTCCTATGCAACATCTATACATTTCATACATTAATGATAAATCATTTTACACTGTACAAATAAACTGAGTTTTCTTTGGAAGATTCTGTATTATGAATAATTTCCATTCTTTGAGTTTGTTATAGTAAAGCAGGTTATGGAATGCTACAGACAGTTGGCTAACAGTGTCAAGAGATGGCAGGACTTTTCAATGATAATACGAGCACAAAATCATTTATAACAAGGGAAGCGTTAAATCCATGAACAAAAATAACACCCGACTAGCTGGAAAATAAGCAGCACCTTTCATATTTTTTCAAAACCAGTTGGTTAAAAGAAAGTGTATGTCAAGGGAACATGCCATGAATGAACATCCAAATATTAGACAGGTATCAGACTGACAACCAATATAGTTGCAGGATTGGAGTCCATACAAATCATTAACTCTTCACCTTTGCTGTACAACTGAATAACATTACTTTTCTCAGGAAAGTTACAGGACTGGAAAGCTGCAATCTATACCACAGCATACACAGCTTCAACATTTTCTTTGCATGTTCACATTCTGATTGATCCTACCTGCTCCGAATAGGTATGATCTGAGATTCTCACAGCAGTGGTTATGTCAAGTTCTATTGTCTGGGACATAATGCTGTGAAGGGTCAAAGAATATGCCAAGCAAGAAACCAACATGGAGGTGACATGTTCCTCTGAATCACTGGCTGACTTTCAATGGACTTCACTGGCGTTATATCCCAGAAGACAGAATTCTTGTTCCAAACAGCTTTGATGATTACATATTTATCTTACTAAAACTGAAATTGTCCTACAAGTCTTCATAATTCAATATCAAATTCCATCGCAGTCCATCCTGTGTTTTTTGAGCTGAAACATGCCGACAAAACATACAAACATGATATCCTCTTATACGATCAGCTTATGGAGGTTTCTAGGCTATGGGATTCCAGGATTAGAGCCCATTTCCCTTTCTCTTACCTTCTTCCATGCCCATTGTCTCTTTAATTACAGCTACCTTCATCACTCTATCCACACTCCCATATACGACCCTGAACCAAAAGCAGTGATTATATCACATAATTTACAAATATAAAAGAGATTACACAAATTTTTTCTTTCTTACATATTACTGAATACACATGCAGGTGAATAAACCTGAACTGTACTTGTGAGATTTTAGGTTTCTATTGTGATAAAAACGTAAATTGTCATCTAATAGGTTATGTCAGTGTCTCATTGGCAGTTTCCAAAGTTTCAGAGGAACATACACATACATTCCTTGTTCTGGACACTAAGGTAGTATGTTATGCCAAAATGTTGTTAAAGACCTATACAGGACTACACAGTATCATAACTCACAAGTATGCTCTGCCTTATTCTCATGCATGTGGTAACTCAGTAACATTCAGCTTCTGACTGTGGGGGAGTACCAATCCTGCATTTTGACATCAAGACCACAGTTCACTGACCATGGGTCCTAACCGTTTTATCGTAAACAATCATTTAAAACTTACACAACAGATTAACTAGCCTAAATGCAATAATAATAATAATAATAATAATAATAATGATATAATGGATAATTTTAACAACTATGTATATAGGAACTATACATAAGACTTATGACATACAGTTAAATGAACTGAAACACTGTTATACCGTGGAGAGCAAAAAGACACAGTTTTATCTTAGTACTGATTATCAAAAGCAATATTACAGACAGTGAAAAGATTGCCTGTCAAAAATATTTATAAATGATTTATAATTTATGGGATATATCCTCGTTAAGATAACAAATTTACATGGCCCATTGAATTAACATGTTAGCATTATACTGGGTCTCTTTCCTGTAGATTTTTCTGTTGCTTGAAAAAAGAAAAACAATATTCCAAGAACTCCATCTACTAATATGCAAACATCCAAACATTTTAAATTTAATTTATAGGGAATTTTTAACTGAAACTGAATTACAGTAGAACTTGGTTATAACGTCATCAAAGGGACCTAAAAAGAGTGTCGTTATAAACGAATGTCGTCGTAACCGAAATGGGCACTTCCACAGTAGCCTTATGTTAGTCACGTAAAAATCTACCAAAAACCGAGTTAAAATGTTGCATTTTTTAGTGAAATACGTAGTTAAGTACAGACTAACGTAACATTAACGTGGAATTGCCCAAATGTTTAATATCAAAGACATATTACAGCGCTTTTCACTGACAATACACACCGCACTAATACTGTATATTAAAGGTAGGCCTACTCACCAAATTACAGTAGATTACATCAATTGTTGTGCCTTACTGTACCTAGATACGAGTACAGTAATCAGTTATCTTCATCTGTTTCCTGTTACTTGCCCAATACACACTTTCTAAATTACGTTCAATGTCCATATCAGAGAAATTCAGGAATGGAAATGATGTTACATACGAGGTTGATGCATTTGTGCATGTCGTACTAAGCAAGGTATAAAAACAGTTGCTTTATGAGGAATTAGTTCGTACCATTGAATATTTGACGCAATAGACAAGGTGTCGCAGAAACCGATGTTGCTATAACCAAGTTTTACTGTACTATATCCTACATATCCAAAAACGATTGTGATGGGCATATTAAATTCTTTGGTGAGTTCAGGGGAAGCAACTTATGAAAGGAGGAAGATTCAGCACACTTCAGTACACAAATATTCCCAGGAGTATATTGACATGTGTTGCATGAGGCTACAGTGCTTAATATTTTATGAGAACCACAAAGAAGTTCCTTAATTTTTTCAAGACCACGTTAAAAACCTTGACTTCCTTAATCTGTGAACAGCAAAATGCTGTGTCAGAGATGAACAACCCATCTTTTAAAGACTAAGAATGTTTTAATGCGTTTCCTGGTCTGGACTATCATGTATGGAGCAATGGTAGAACGATGACTGGCAAGGGAAAACTGTTCCAATGCCACTTAAAGAACAGCATTTGGCATGGAATGGATTTTGGCAAATTATATTGTGGTTTGTGTCTGTACAATGAAATTCTATGAGAATCCAGAAACATGATTCTCAGTTACACATGTACAATAAGTGAGGTGTACCATATTTTTATAGGTAACATGTGAGTTAATAAGACATAACTACAAAGGTCCGGGAAGCTCTGTAAGATACTGTCTCCATGTCTTCAAGAAATCACTTGTACCATCTTTACTATCTGGAACATACATCTCAGAATTTTTGAATTACATATTTTAGACAAAAAGCTATGACATTTATTTTACTTCTCAAACTGACCCAAAATACGTTTCAATGCTTTTATATGTATATAATGTTATATGACCACAAGCATTCAAATATTTTGTAAAGAAATATTTATTAAACACAGCAAACTATACCATAAAAAATACAAAGAAATATTTATAAAACATAGAAATTACAGACTAACACAGCATGCCCCCAAATTATGGAAGGGACGTGTTTTTAAAAGTAAATGTCTGTATCATGAAATGCCATAACATGAACCTCACAGATGAATTCCTACAGAAAATCTTCCAGGTCAGAGCTACAATAAAATCACTGTATTACCCCACCAGAAATAATAATACATATATAAAACATGTTAAATATGGGCATCACTGCACACTCTAAATTAAGATATGAATAGAAACCTCACCAAAAGCCATCCCTATACATCACATCACTGATGCATGAATAGTGTGATCTGAATTTCTTAAATTATGCCAAAATTCCACACAATGTCCATAAGGCAAGGGTACACTGTATTTACATAATCTCATAAGTAAATAACTATAATAAAATATAACATTAAAATACATATAAACCTTTCACAGTCAACATACTATATTGTATATATATCTTGGCTGTAAGCAATATATTTACAGTGTAAACAACATCTCTCCTAGCAAATCTTCGTACTACACTGATGTTCTGACAGTGTTTTGTTACAAGGCATAATGACAGGTCAAACTGAGAAAATGGAAAGCTCGATCAGCTGGACCATGTGCTTGTCAAGTTAACAATGATGCAAATGCTGATGGAAAATAAGGATATCAAAACTGTAACACAAAAGCACCCCCCCTCACTGATTTTATTGCTGTTTTTATTTCTCTCTCCCACATATGATATATGACAGTAACAAAATATACATGCTGTTTAAAACTTCCTTCATTGCGCAGTGATCAAGTCCAGCTTCTAATGGGCTCAACTGAGTACGGTCTTTTCCCCCTCATTTATACCTTATTACCGAAGTGGAACCAGCTTTTGAAATGCTGTGTACTTTAAATGCATTTAAGATGATGGACAGTGCTCACTCATCCATCAACACGTTAAATAGATCTCCGCATATCATTGCCCCTTACATTTTAAATCACCCATTATCCTGAAAGGCAGTAATTAGCAGGGATGTGGTCAAGCCATGGCAGCAAAGGGCAGTGCCCCAGTGCTTTTCTGGGTGCCAAGGTGTCATTCTGCACCTATTTTAAAATCAGTAACATGAAACATAAATTATCTATTCCTGGTCACTTAAACAATGCTTCTATGTTATTTGCAAAGAAGGTGCAGGAATGGCAATGGAGGTGTCACTTGACAGCTTGTATCCACACTTATCTGTGTGTCTGATGACAGATGGTGCAACATGTCATGGCTGGAATTTTATACATGTAACTTGCTTTTATAACTTAGCATCATTAGACCGATGAGTAAGATAACGCATGGTCCTACATGTGCGCATTGCTGGTCTTGTTTAATTTCTGACCTCATCAAGGCTGAATTGTCACTCTGTTTATGTATGCCCATTTCAGTTCTCTTTTTGAAAGTGTAAAGCTGTTGTTATGTAACAGCAAGAATAGTTTCATGTCATGATTGGTGTCTGTTTCTTTCAAACTGGAAATGAATTCCAGAATGCTCCAGCGCTTCCATTTTTAGATTTACACGTAACTACTTGCCAAGTAATGTAGCAACCATAGTCTTACCACAGCTAAATAAGAAGTAAACCTCAGTGTAGTACTGAAATTTATTTAAAAACCTGCATTCCCTTCCATTACAGTAAATAGTATTGGATGCTCCAAGAAATGCCAAGTATGTCACAGTCCTGCAGAGAGGGACACACAAGTTTTTACATATAGTTCATTTCCTGCGTTACAAAACACCCTGTCCATTCAGTTGCAGTCTCATCAGTTCCTGTAAAGAGAAACTAAAGTGAAAATTAACACAATAATTTCTTCTGAGGGGAACAGTCATATAATTTCCTTAAAGACTTATGTTTAAGACTATTTGTACTGACTGGTATCAATGTCTAGGAACTAGCAGTGATCATCAGTCAAGCTTGGGAATGGTAAAGATAAAGTTGTCCCTGTGCTTAACTAATTAAGCACTATACTATGAAGGCGTATGGGGAACTGGATGTATAGATCCACATTTTCTTGACCTTGACACTAGTTGGAGGTGAATGGTCAGCTTCATGCCACGATTGTTTTACCCCTGGGGAAAGAGCCCCTGGTACCCATTGGATAGGAGGTTGGGTGGACCCCAGAGCTGGTCTGGACGATTTGGAGAAGAGAAAATTCTTGCCCCCACTGGGACTCGGAACTCCAACCCCTTGGTTGTCTAGCCCGTAGCCAGTTGCTATACTGACTGTGCTAGCCTGGCTCAATGTTGCTCAGGCAACTAATGTTCAGTAACATCAAGCAGTCAATGTTATTGCTGCACATAAGCTCACTGCTGTTTAAAGAATAAATTTACCAGGCAGTAAAAGCATTAAGTATAGAGGACAAATTCCCATTCAAATCCACACAGCAGGTAACAAATTAAAATTGGGCAGGAACCTCTGGGAATGTCTCAGCTCCTTCTTTACTTTCTTTTTATTGCTAGTAGGGTGGGGCTAAGTCCCTTGTACTGCGGCCAATTCTGGCCTATTGTACCAGCCCCAGATGATAGGTGAGGGTGATTGTGGAGCAATTGGTGGAATGAAGATTGGCAGGGGAAACCGAAGTACTCAGAGAAAACCTGCCCCAGCGCCACTTTGTCCACCACAAATCCCACTTGACCAGACCAGGGATTGAACTCAGGGTGGGAAGCCAGCGACTAACCGCTTGAGCTATGGCGTGGCCGCTCCTTCTTTACTTACATGAGAAAGTACAAGATCAGAATAAAAAGTACAGAATGTAATGATAATGTCCTGGGAAGACTGACCTTAACTACTTAGCTTTACATTTGCTTTCATCGGGGAACGCTTCACGAGGGGGAGTGAAGTTGAGCATCATCACATGGCGTGCATACGCTGTAGTACTGCGGAACGAAGTATCTGTCCCATGGATGCGGTCAAGTACACCCAGCACGCCAAAGCATTGGTTGAATCTGTTGAAGATAATAACAACAAATTGCACAGATTACTAATCAAGCAAGTTAACACCAACAGGCAGGTCTAGCAGTAATTCTCAAGACTCGCATTCAGAATATGCTTGGTTCAAATCTCAGTTGGGATACTAGGCATCTTCAAGTCCCTCCAGGCAACTGATAGGCCAGAACCTCAATCAGGCCACACCTGCTTCCTTCAGAATCCCTTCCAGTTCATCATTCATCTATTATCCTAAGCTATATATGTTCTGCAGTAGTGAAAGTGTTGTAAAATCAAAGCACAAAAGAAACCATTAAACCACGCTTTTAGCCTACTTTCCTTCCTTATCAAAGAAGAATTGGGCTTACAAAATCAGCATGCCGTGTGTGTGTATGTCCCAATAGTAACATTATTCTTTTGTTCTTAAAAGTCAGTTAATATCTAATACATTAATTTACTACAGTCTACATTCTATTGCCTGAGTTCTACATAAAGAAGTCTATTATTTAACAGAACGTTTTCATTCACAACACATGGCAGAACGGTTCCATCCATAACAGAGTTTTATGGTAAACACTACACTATGTAGTTACAATAGGGACAGCCCAGGTATGTAGTTAGTTAGTTACTGGAGACGGTGGGGTTCCCCATGCACTTAGACCTGTATTGGTCCATTGTGCTTCCCTCTATGATTTCTACCACTCTCTATATCTTACCGGTACTGGTGCTTACCATCAGTCCCGCCCAGCCAGCGAGACCGGCTCTACTAGCTGAGAGGTATCTATAATGCTTCCCCCATCTACCGGAGGTATTAGAGACTGCTGTTGGGCGGGAAACATCTGTAATTTGGCTCAGTGACCTCCTTTGGAGATATGAGGTTCTTTTACGTGCCGTAAAGCTATGACACGGGACCCACGGCTTAAAGTCCCTCCCGGAGGACTTGTTCCCTGAATATTTCCACCCTTAAAAATTTGACGACCTCCGCCAGGTATTTGAACCCGCGTACTACGAGTCATGAGGTGGGAACGTTACCTCTAGACTACGGAGGCCGCTAGGCATGTAGTTAGAATGACAATAAATGGTTCATATGTATGACTCACTTCAGATGGTGGAAATCATGAAATTCAGGTGATGGAAGAAATGGTAGATGGTAGCCTGAATGGGCGTTGAGGGTAGACAAGATTGCCAATGAGAACCACAGCCATGCAGTGGCCACATGTGATCCCATGATGAACACTCCAAGGAAGATAGGCAGCATATTTGAGAATATGCTCTCAATTGGATGGCAGTACATTGCTGTCACGGCAATCGGAGCCGTCCATTCGTGATGCCTCTTGTGAATGAAGCGATACAGGTAGCGACTATGAAGTACCCTGCAACACAAACCTGGTTACATACTGTGGTAGCAGATACATCATCAGACAGAATTGGCACACAACTTTTAACATACACGTGTATATAATGGTCTTTGTGTTAACCCTGCAACCTTCTGAAGGATGCTGTCTTCTGGAATGTAATACTGTGTAGTTCAGTAGAAATTTAGCAATGTTCAGGGTCGTCTGATAGATTGTTACCACATTTTGGAGGAACTTGCTGCCTCTATCTACAAGGTATGAGTAAGGTCAGTAATGGGAGCAAATTAGAAGGCACCACACTTGACAAGAAACTTGAATCTGGTGCTACTGTTTATGGTGTCACAACTCTTCGGCAGAGGAGGAGCAGGCAACAGACAGCTGTGTGTACAGTGTGACCAAGCTTAGAAGCTTACATGAAGACAAGCGATACCTGTGAGAATAGTAGAAGCCAATCTCTTCCATAAGTATGTGCACAGCCATCTCAGCAAGAACCCAATGGAATGTAGGTAACTCTCTCAATGGGGGAGAGCCCCTCCACTTCATCATTAAGTATGACACATATGCGACTGGTAAACCAACAACAGCCTGGTTGATAAGCACCCATCCTATCACCTGGAACATACAGGGTTTTCTGAAATCTCAACTTGCAAGTGGTACATGATTTAGAAATTTGTGATAATTGCTCAAAACATCAATAATTAAGCAATAAAACAAACAAACTGTGGTTTTAGTCCGCAAGAGAACTATACCGACCAAGCAACTGCCGTTAGTTGGAGAAGTTAGTGCCAACTTTTAGTGGATAGAGGGTGTTGTGTGGTCAGCGCAACGAATCCCCAGAGCTGTTAATTTCGGTTTTCTAGACTGAAGCCGCTATTTCCTTGAAATAGCTCCTCAATTATCCTCATGAGGCTGAGTTGACCCCGTTCCAGACCCACTACTTCTCATAAAATCCGTTAGCACCGGGAATCGAACCTGGACCTCTGGATCTGTAGCCAGGAACTCTGACCACTAGACCACAGAGACGGTCATAATTAAGCAATAAAATGTCTTTATTTTATTAATTTATTTATGTATGTGTTACTTAAGCACAAAGAATATAACATTGATTGGTACGTTGATCAGAGAATAACAAATTAAACTGGATATGGAAAGAAGCAGCCATGGCCTGATGAGACGGTAACTTGGCATTTGTCTGATGGGACTGAGGAAAAGCTTCAGTTGGGAGAGGAAGGTTCCTGTCCAAGATTTGAAACAAGGATGTTCCACACATGAAGCAGGAGTGCTATCAACGTGATGACAATGTTCAGTCCTAAGAATATTGTTTATGTAATCTTCATGAGTGTACCACTTACTCGAGTTCATGGCTGAAGAAGCGAGTAGCAAGACTACTACTGACTGTCACCTGTCCACTGTGCACTGCTGTTAATCAAATGACTAAACACTAAGTTATGTTAGGACCTTTTTCAACTATGCAGATTTTGGACGGACAATGAAGATTTTAAACAGATGAACTTGAAGGTATTATTCTAATAGTCACCTAGAGATTCGGTCACAACGGTCAGTATTTGGGCCAAGAATTGAACCACAGGTCTCCTGAATACAAAGCAGCAAAGCTGGCTATCCAGTAGCAATGTTTGGCCAGATTACAGAACCTGATATTCTGACAACTTGCAGTCACAAGTGCAAACACACAAACAACGTTGGACATATCAGAGATAACCATACATGGCCATGACTTATGTTCTCATAATCCATAAAAATCTTAGATATAAAATCCAGTTTGGTGTACGTATGTTTTCTTAAACGCACAGATGACACAGTTACCCTCAATGCCTGACATATGACATTAACTGTCTGAACAGCTTTGATGTATTGTTCAATAAAACATATCTTTTGGTATGTATAATTATAAAAACAGTAGGCAAAGAAGGACTGCCACTGTGGTCCAGTGGTCAGAGCTCCTGGGTTTGATTCCCAGTGCTACCAGATTTTCTGAGAAGTAGTGGGTCTGGAACGATGTCCACTCAGCCTCGTGAGGATAATTGAGGAGCTATTTCAAGGAAACAGTGGCGCCGGTCTAGAAAACCGAAAATTAATGGCTGTGGGGATTCTAAGGTTGTAGACTACATACCTCGGAGTTTGTTTCTTTTGCTGTGGGCACAAAAGAGTTTGCTTGTGCTCACAGACCAGAGGAAAGGCTGAAATAACATAGTATGTATCACAGTTAGTATTTTTATTGCTGTTCTGTAATGACATGTTTCGAGAGATATGAGGGAAAATCAAAAAGTCTTTGCCCATATTTGTTTTCAGCCACAATAATACACATACAGAGAAATCAAAATACAGGCAGTGTTCTAAGTACCTTTGACTATTTTTCCACATAGTCACCACCCTGGTTCAGGCATTTGTCCCATCGGACCACTAATTTGGAGAAGCCAGTGTTGCAGAATTTGGCCGGTTGAGCGCGGGACCACTGCCAGACAGCGGTTTTTGCGTTGTCAGAAATGAACCTCTGGCTTGCCTGTAACTTCTTCAGTGGACCGAACACGTGGTAATCACTGCGGGCGACGTCTGGACTATATGGTGCATGCTCCATAATCTCCAATCCGAATGACTGCAGTTGCGCCCGGGGATTCTCGTGGACAATCTGGTTCTACTTCATGACGCCAGGCTACATGTGGCAAACAGGACTGCCACCCGACTGCAGTCATTCGGATGGTAGATTATGGAGCATGCACCGTAGAGTCCAGACCTCGCCCCCAGTGATTACCACGTGTTCGGTCCACTGAAGAAGTTCCTGGTAGACCAAAGGTTAATTTCCAACGATGCAAAAACCGCTGTCCGGCGGTGGTTCCTCGCTCAACCGGCCAAATTCTACAACCTCCAAACTAGTGGTGCAATGGGACAGATGTCTGAATCGGGTTGGTGACTATGTGGAAAAATAGTCAAAGGTACTTGGAACATTGCATGTATTTTGATTTCCCTGTATGTGTATTATTGTGGCAGAAAAAAAATAGGGGCAAAGACTTTTCGATTTGCCTTTGTACTTGCAGAACTGTTGTAATGGAGAAGAGGCACAGGAAAGAAAGGGAAGCATAATGACAAAAGGGTGGACAAATGAAAGGGAAAAGCAAGGATTGTGGGAGCAGGGAGGAAAGGAGATAAAGTACGAATGTTTACATCAATTTCAGAATAATACTTGCTGAAACTGTTTTAATGTAAGGAGATACAAAGGAAGTGTAGGAATAACAGTAACAGAATTTACAAATGAAAGAGATAACCAAAAATATGCAACAAAGACGAAGGCATTGAGACTTATAAAAGATCTACTATAACAATTTCAATGGACATCACACTAGTGTTAAAATAAACATGCCTTAGAAAAAGGCATTAAGTACTTGCCTGCATCAGGCGTTTTGGGTCAACTGGTTCATTTGTTCCAGGCTGAATCTTATACTTGCGCAAGATAGCGGGTTTGTTTGTAATGTCCAGTAGCGTGTAAATACCACCAAACGTCCAGTACACAGCAATTGTAAGTATGGGCGTCCCTGATGGAAAAAGACTCAAAATTATTTTTAGAATGATCAGTCATAACCTATATATTATATTTTTAAAATTTTTTATTTTTCACTCTGAATTTAATATGAAAGATATTGATGGTTGCAGTTCTTTTGAAATTTGGTCTTTTGCTATGAGGAGAGAACGAACTGTGTGGGTACTAAGCAACAAAGTGCTGATGAGAATATGCAGACCTAGGAAACATAAAGTGACATAGATAATGGAGACAAATACATAACAATGAGTTTCAGACTTTGTACTCCTTATCTGTTAATTCCTCTTGTGAGAGTCAGGGGTGAGATGAGAATTCCCCTTCTTGTCTTTTCTTTCCCTTGTTTGAAGTGTCGCATCATTCCTTCCCATACCTATACTTACTCTGTCCAGCCACCTCCAAATATTCTAGATATGAATAAACCAAGATGGATAAAATGGATAGGACATAGATGGAGCAAAAATGCATACCAAACTGTGGCTGCATAACGTCCAGAGGATAATTAGAATGATCATGTCAATAAGGATGAGATGGGCAGGGCATGTAGCATGCATGTGGGGAAAGTGAATGCATGCTGGGTTTTGGTGGGAAAGCCAGAAGGAAAGAGAAAACTAGAAGACCAAGATGTATGTGGGAGGATATCAAAATGGAACTACGAGAAACAGGATGGGGTGGTGTGGACTGGATTGATCTGGCTCAGGATAGGGACCAGTGGTAGGTTCTTGTGAACATGGTAATGCACCTTTGGGCTTCATGAAATGTTGGCAAATTCTTGAGTAACTGAGCAACTGGTGGCTTCTCAAAATGGACTCAGCTCCTTGGGCTGGTTAGTTAATCTGAAGATGTGGGACCACTTTGTAGGCTATGTGAAGGAATACTTGCTTTGTTTATGGTAACAGACTAAGCTCTATAGCATCCAATGCTAGAATGGTTAGCAAATAATGAACTGGAAAGGCTGTGAAAGGAAGCGGTTGTGGCCAAAATGAAAATATTATCCAAGAACTTGCCTGGAGGGACTGGGGAAAACTACAAAAGACTGAAGTCTCCGGACTGAGACCTCCAGAATGTGAAGAAGACAGGACAGCAGCATCAAAATGGATTTTAGAGAAATATCCTGTGAACAAGCTGGACTGGACTCAGATTAAGGACTAATGATATGCTTTTGGTGATATGATGACAAACCTTTACTGATAATACCTCGACCATGTGAACAACTATCAGTTACTAAAGGAAAAGCATGTATCATGTATCAGTTTGTTTCTGAAACCCAATATGGACCTTGCACTATGTTGTTCAAGAAGAAAGTTAATATAATGTAAAGGCAGATTTCTTCTTTTGTGCTTCTTGAACTAGGCAGTGAGGGCAGTGGTTTTTGTGACATGCCACCTGATTTAGAAGCTTGTAGTAGCTCATTTATTTCTTGATATCTGTCAGTAGCTGATGCTACCATTCAGTCCAGAACCTTTTGTCTTCTTGTCCGCTGTCCAAGAACATAAAAGTTAGAATATACAAAATTATAATTTTGCCTGTGGTTCTCTATGGGTGTCAAACTTGGTCTCTGACAATAAGGGAGGAACACAGACTGAGGGTGTTTGAGAACAGGATGTTGAGGAGAATATTTGGACCGAAGAGAGATGAAGTGACAGGAGGTTGGAGGAAACTGCACAATGAGGAGGTTCATAACTTGTACTCTTCTCCAAGTAAAATTAGAACAATCAAGTCAAGGAGGATGAGGTGGGCAGGGCATGTAGCACGAATGGGGGAGACAAGAAATGTGTATAGGATATTGGTGGGAAAGCCAGAAGGAAAGAGACCACTGGCGAAGGCCAAGTAGGTGGGTGGACAATATTAAAATGGATCTTAGAGAGAGAGAGGATGGGATGGTATAGATTGGATTGATCTGGCTCAGGATAGGGACCAGTGGAGGGCTCTTGTGAATACGGTAATGAACCTTCAGGTTCCATAAAATGCTGAGAAATTCTTGAGCAGCTGCAGAATTGGTGGCTCCTCCAGAAGGGCTCAGTTCCATGAGTAAGTAAGTATGTGTCAGTAGCCGATGCTTAGCCTGAAGCTATTCTATTTTTACAAACTGTCCTACATTATTCAGAGTATAACAATACTTCTTATATACTTATAATTTGTATTGTCAATCCTGTATATAAGCAACCTGTTACATTACTATATATACAGTAGAACTTGGTTATAACGTCATCAAAGGGACCTAAAAATAGTGTCGTTATAAACGAATGTCGTTGTAACCGAAATGGGCACTTCCACAGTAGCCTTATGTTAGTCACGTAAAAATCTACCAAAAACCGAGTTAAAATGTTGCATTTTTTAGTGAAATACATAGTTAAGTACAGAC
>NW_019722431.1:926768-946034 GCF_002891405.2 Cryptotermes secundus | reverse complement strand
GTCAGCAAGTAGAGAAAGTGAGGGTGGGCAGACACATCGAACTTTCCCACGATATCAGAGAAATTCAGGAATGAAAATGACGTTACATACGAGGTTGATGCATTTGTGCATGTCGTACTAAGCAAGGTATAAAAACAGTAGCTTTATGAGGAATTAGTTCGTACCACTGAATATTTGACGCAATAGACAAGGTGTCGCAGAAACCGATGTTGCTATAACCAAGTTTTACTGTAATACTGTTGATTGTACTACACAGTCTGACAACAATCCAACAAATTTTTCCTCCTTTCTTATACTCACACCTTCGACACAACAAGTGCTGGCCATAAATGGCCATTCTCAGGTGTCTTATTATGCTAAACTGCTACATTGCACTAATATTGTCCATTCATCGGATATTTGACTGCACGCTTCATGGTTTAAAACGCCATACTTGTAGTCAATTGGTATGCGCTAAAATAGCACACGCTGTAGTTCACTTAATTTAAATCAATAAAATTTATTAAAATTTCCTTTAAATTTTGTAAAATTGTTATTACACCTCACAAGGGGCGTTGTCCACTTGTTCTGATCTGTATCCTTAATATTTTGCATATTTCTTTTTTTTCTTCTGTTCTGACTTTGGTCAAAATCTGGGGGTGGAGGTGCGGGGACAGTTGCCATTTAGCATTTTCAAAGAAAATTCTTACCATACACCCAAAAGGTAAATGGATCTTCTCCTGTAACATCAAGCAACCTGTCCCACAAAGACTGCCAGAAATCACCAGAAGCACCCCAGAATCTTTGCAGATGCCTAGAAGAAATACAGAAATTGGGTTTAGTATCTGAAATACATTATATAAAAATTTTTAACCACCGTCCAGTGTGACTGATAACAGCTGTTTTCTTTCGTCCTTTACATGTTTCGGTCGAAACTACCATCTGCAGAAGGACGCAGCTGCTGTCAATCACACTGGATGGTGGATAAAAATCTTTTACACAATTACTAGTGTGACAGACCAGGGTGAACCAAGTTAAGATATACATTAATTTCCCCATTTTATGAAAGGGATGAATTTATTCAAAGTCATTCAATAAGAAAACAGGAACATAAACTACATGGTGAGCTGTTAGCGTGATAATATGCAATATGCTTACACATATTTTTATTATTTATGACACCGTATTTCCTCCACTTTAAGATAATGACTGACTGTAGGACACACCTTAGATTTTTAAGATGCAACAGTGACTGATCTCTTTTCATTGCAGAGTATTAATTAACATTACAGCTACAATCCGGAAGGTCACGGGTTCAAGTCCCAATGAGGTCATTGGATTTTTTCAATTGACCTAATCCTTCCAGCTGCACTATGGCCCTTGGGTCGACTCAGCCTCTAACAGAAATGAGTACAAGGAATTAATTAATAATTTTCCTGGGGAGTAAAGCGCGGTTGGCACTTAAGGCTGACAACCTTACCGCCATCTTTGAGCCGATTGTCTAGATAATGTGGAACCCTCAACGTCTCACAACCCTATGGGCCTTCATGGCCTGGTACAGGGATAGCTTTCCTTTTTATTACTTGGTATTTTCAGCCTTCACGCCCCCTTCAGAGGCTTTGTACACTGTCACACATACAATGGCATTTTTAACAACAGAAGTATGTAGAAATGGCTTCAGTTGTTATCTGTGTTTATTGTCCCATTACTACTGTTACATATATGATTATTTTCGTTACGCATAAGTCATACAATATAATTTTTCATCATAGATTCTAAGACCCCATCAAATGTAGATGTATCCTGATTTCACAAAATTTAAAATGTGAAGAAAAGTACAATCTAATGATGCCATCACTGACTCAGACTATATAGTATAAACCGACAGAATGATTAGTGAATACTGAATTGGAAACAAAGTGAAAGAAAGAGTTGTGGTCTATTTCAGGTAATATCTTGGCATCTGCCTGGGACGAGGAGAAGAACATTAAGAACCTGAGGTGTGACAGGTGTCTCCAGACTGAGATTCGAACCAAGAGCTTCCAAAATAAAAATCAGAAATGTTCACTAAGCAAATATGTTAGGTTGTATTCTTGTTAAGTGACCAAGGTCACAGAGGCCTGTTCCATACACACCACAGCACAATGACTGATAAGACAGTATCATGAAGTCATGTGCCGCCCTGTCAAGGACTGACTATGAAGATTAAATTAAAAAGCATAACAATATTAAAACAATGTAAAGTAACTTCTGTTTTATATATATATAAAAAAAAAAAAAAGAATTTTCATTCTCAAGTTTTTTGTTGTGATCTTCTGGGTTATAAAACAGTGTATCAACATTTCAGAGGAACCTACAGTCTCAATGGAGACAGCATGTTTCTACCAAACATTGCAACCCAGCTACTAAACTACGCGGTGTTATAACTCATGTAAGGTAAATGTAAAATTATCCTTGTGTAGGAGCTGGGATAGCTCAATTTGGTATAGAAATGGGCTATGGGATGTAGGGTTTGGGTTCGATTCCCAGCTGAGGGGGGGGGGAAGGTAAAGCTATCCCTGTAACAGGCTGTGAAGGCCCATAGTGTTGTGAGACATCTAGGCTCCCACATTTCCTCTAGACAACTGGCTCACAGATGGTGGTAAGTTTATAAGCCTTATGAACCAGCTGCCCTTTACCACCCAGGAAGATTCCTGGTACTCGTTTCTGTTAGAGGCTGAGCTGACCTGAGGGCCGTAGTGTAGCTAGACCTTCTGGCTTGTAAATAGTTCCTGAACCAACTATGCTACTGTGTTCCTGGCTGGGGCTAGATTTTTATCTTCTCCATAGCGTCCAGACCAGCTCTGGGGCTCACCCAGCCACCTATATGATGGGTACCAGTGGATCTTTCCCTTGGGGATAAGAAATGAGTGGTCAACTTCAGAAAGTCACAATGTGGAAGGACATAAAATGTTTCCTTGCCATGTGAGTGTGTTTCTGAAAGCAGCAAAACCAATGAGGGCCGAGCTTATCACGAAGAGGACACTCCGTAGTGACGAAAGGAGTGTTGGCTGCTGAGCCCCACCGACATCCTGCACTGTTCGCTTGTCATGCAGCGCAATTGCTGACTGGAGTTCTTCCATAGCAAGGCCTGTTAAGCACAGAAGAAATAATGGTTACATATATCTACATTTCTACATATTAAATTGTAACCTTTAACCCTTTTAATGCTTCAAATGAATTACAATGTTCAGAATCGCTGGCATCATCTGACACAAGTTGAGACTTGATATGATCATCACACTACTGGAGGTCAATGGATGTCATGGTCAAGTCAGAAGCACTCCTCCTGAATTAATTTTTAGTCCACGTTCCTTATTTTAAAAAACGAAAGTAGGCATATGTGATCTCCATGCTGTCTGTGTATCCCCCCCCCCATCAACTTCTGAATGGCTGAACCAATCATAATGGAACCTGGCATGTATACCTTGGCACCTGAGACCATTTCAACGGTGTAGTTAGCAAATCTCTTCCATCAGTCTGTGAGTCTATATGTGTATCACCTTATTGTTAGGCAACGCCTTAGTAAAAATCCCGCCTATCACTTGGTAGGCAAGGGCTTGGTAAAAATGCACCACAACACTGAATACACATGCAACAATAGAAGAACTGTTAGATGCATCGTTTCCTATGTGGTCTGTGTTTATCAAAGAAAGTAAGCAATTAGTTTGTCCCTGTGGTGGTCAAGCATGAGACTGTTCAGGTGATTAGACAGCTGTTGTAACAGGAGCTACTAATTATAGGGCATGATCTACTGTACTGAGCCTGGACTGACAGAGGCCCTGCATATGTTGTAGGTGTATATACATATATTTAATAACACGTAAAATGTAAACTGTACATACTGACAACAGACTTATTACTTATTACTGAGTGTGACTCTGGCAAATGACAGATCCATCCTCTCATCAGAGAGAGTGCCCCACATCAACAAGTCTGCAACTGTCTGACAGTAATGAAGATCTGGTCTTAAGCCCCAGATGGGTGTCACGACAGCAAGACAGACTGGCTGACTGACCGTTGGTCGTAACATAACTTTGACTAGTTTGTCCCTGAACTTCTTGTTCACTAATCAGTCTACCATTTGGCACTGAATATTTTGAGCTATGACATTAGTGATAAATACAGTAGAACTTGGTTATAACGTCATCAAAGGGACCTAAAAATAGTGTCGTTATAAACGAATGTCGTTGTAACCAAAATGGGCACTTCCACAGTACCCTTATGTTAGTCACGTAAAAATCACGTTAAAATGTTGCATTTTTTAGTGAAATACGTAGTTAAGTACAGACTAACGTAACATTAACGTGGAATTGCCCAAATGTGTAATATCAAAGACATATTACAGCGCTTTTCACTGACAATACACACCGCACTAATACTGTATATTAAAGGTAGGCCTACTCACCAAATTACAGTAGATTACATCAATTGTTGTGCCTTACTGTACCTAGATACGAGTACAGTAATCAGTTATCATCATCTGTTTCCTGTTACTTGCCCAATACACACTTTCTAAATTACGTTCAATGTCCATATCAGAGAAATTCAGGAATGAAAATGACGTTACATACGAGGTTGATGCATTTGTGCATGTCGTACTAAGCAAGGTATAAAAACAGTTGCTTTATGAGGAATTAGTTCGTACCATTGAATATTTGACGCAATAGACAAGGTGTCGCAGAAACCGATGTTGCTATAACCAAGTTTTACTGTATATAGATAAATAAATATAAGTGACCTGCAGTTCTCATAGCAGTGATTGTTAAGTAATATCGCCTTATGCAATGTGAGGCCATGTAGTGTGGTAGATCATTACCGACGTTTCGGAGGAACCTGCTGCATTCCATCCTCAGGGTAGATGAGGGAAGCACAATAGATCATTGGATGTCGCAGTGCGGGGGCCAGTTTTTATGGCCCACCCCTTACATACATTACATTACATTACATTATTGCTGTTTGTCACAAGTTTATATATATATATATATATCTAACATGAAGGTGTTCAGAACTAGTTGTGTTGTAGTCTGAGACCTCGTAACCACTATCAGCTGTCTCCTCATTAGTCAACAAGGAAATCCTAGAATCCTGAAGTGGGTGACACAGATAGGGACAGGTTGCACCTGCAGAGAGAGCAGGTGAAAACAAAAGAACAAACAAAGAGTGGCCACTGCACATGTTTACACAGAACTACAATGTTGGGCAAGCTATGCATGTTAAGATGTAGGTAATGCTAAAGTTGTCGCTATACCTACTTAAGTGTTACGCCCTAAGATGTATAGGTGAGTGGTGTACAGCTCCGCGTATTCTTAATCTCAGCACAAGATAGATGTGAGTGGATCAATTTCACACCCTGGATGCTTTACCCCCTGAAACAGACCCCATGGTACACACTGAACAGGAGGCTGAGTAGAACCTCAACTTCTCAGTTGTCCAGCACATAGTCTCTATACCGACTTCAAATATAGAACGTCCAGATGAAAGGTATCAAAAATAAAAAAAATTATATCTCGGAAAGCAATTATCATACATGTTTCTGGTTTATGTGCAAGCACCGCCACATTTTTGCTACCATGTTAGGCATCACCTGGACAGAGAGATGGCTGGAATATGAATTGTCAGAGGTGAACCAATCGCTTGGCCTCCTAGGTCGCCCGATTTAACCCCAGTGGATTTTTTCTTGTGGGATTATGTGAAGAACACTGTCAACCAGATCAACGACCTGCAACACCTGAGAGCCCGCATAGGGACGCTGTGGCTATGGTAACATCAAACATGCTTCAAGACTGGATATTTGTCGTGCCACCAAGGGAGCCCACATTGAAATTTACTGAGAAAGTTATATACGCAGAAAAAACTTTGATAGTTTCCCTTTGCATTGGTGTAACCCATTAATGTAAGTAAAGGTATCCCTGTAACAGGCCGTGGAGGCCCAGAGGGTTGTGAGATGTTGAGGTTCCCACATTGTCTAGATCAGGAGTCTCCCAACTTTTCGAACTGCGGGCCACATTAGGTAATTCAGCACTTTCAACGGGCCGGATAAAATGAGAAATTAATAACTCTAGGTATATGAGTTTTATTGAAAGCACAGAATTTCATAAACTAAATACAAAGTACGTGAGAATAAATTATCGTATATTAATGACAACAGACAGTAGCAGCAAATGCTCATATTTTCATCACAAATTATAATAAAACAATTAATGTGAATGATGGAACTCTTTTTGCATTCTTAAAATCTGATTAAACTGAGGTTTAAATTTTGAAACGCTAATCACAAGTAGCGACTTTAAATGTTCATCGGATAAATTTGCCCTTTATTTCGACTTGATGTACTTCATCTGGGAAAAAGTTTGTTCACACAGATATGTCGTCCCAAGAATGGAGATAAATTTACAAGCAAATTTCTTTAAATTTGGAAATTGCTCAGAGTTCAGAAATTTATAAAATTCGATCAAATTTCCTTCCTTGTATTTGTCTTTAATATGATAATTTTCCTGAAGTTCAATAATTTCCATTTGAATTCGACATCTGCAGCATCACAGTCACACGGATATTGAAACAATCTAATTTCCTGAGCACTGGAATCCAAATCAGCAAATCACTTCCGAAATTGTTCTTTCAAATCTAAAATGACCAAATTCGCAAATGAGGAAGGAAATTCTGCTTCACCCTTTTTATGCAACTCTGCACAGTATAGCATATGAACAAAGTTACAATTTTTCACTTGGCTTTCCAGAAGTATCAACTTTGCTCTGAATGTCTCGATAAGTGCAAATAAATCACAGACTAAGTTATTTTCACCCTGCAACTTTAAATTGAAATGGTTCATATGGTTCACCAGATCAGCAAAAAATTCTTATTTCCAAAGCCACTCGGTATCTGATAAAAGTGGTTCGTGATGGTTTTTCTCGGTAAGAAATATATCAATTTCATTCCTGAGCTGAAAGAAGCGCGAAAGAACCTTTCCACAGTCAAGCCATCGAACTGCAGTATAATATGTCAGGTCAATAAGCTCGGAATCACATTTACCAGTACTCACTGGAAAATTAGTTCAATTGGCGCATTTCTGCACAATTCTTTCGCGGGCCGTAGTTTGGAGACCCTTGGTCTAGATAATCGGCTAATAGATGGCGGCAAGGTTGGCAGCCTTACGCGCTGACCGGACCGTTAGCCCCAAGAACATTCCAGGAATATTCCCGGTACTTATTTATGTCAGATGCTGACTCGATCGCACTGTCATAGTGCGGCTGGAAGGATTAGGTGAATGANTGCGTGGGCCCTACAACTGGTCTAGCCGCCGCGGAGAAGATAAAAATCTCTGTCCATACCAGTAGTAGTGCCTCGGACGTCCAGCACGCAGCTCGTCACAGCCCCCCCCCCCGCGGCGGACACCGACGCTGTCAAGGTTATCGAACTGCTGGGCACTATGACTCCCTTGTGTTCCGACTCCGCCTACGCGGGCAACCGATTAGGCCTGTCGGTTTCACGGAATCCATCCACTGCTGGGTCGAGTTTGTGACATGGTACGTCACGCCATCATCAGATAGTTATTACATTCTTCTATCTCAAATATTCACATTATTATTATTATTATTATTGTGGCTCTACAGCCCTTTGTTGGGCCGTGGCCACTTTTCAGTTTGTTGATCCTATACCCAGTCGGTAAGACTCCTTGGACGGGGGTTCACCTCTCGCAAGGTCCCTACCTAAACATAGAACAACACAAACACGGAATAAACGCACACAATACAGACATCCATGTCTCGAGTGGAATTCGAACCCACGATCCCAGTGTTCGAGCGGGCAAAGACAGTTCACGCCTTAGCCCGCGAGACCGGCCACTGTGATTGGCCCCGGTATTCACATATCGGTGGGAAATAGTGAGGATCAGGTGGACAACACTCCCGCGTCGTTCTGGGGGGCCTACACCATGTATAAAGCGAAGTTCTTCCTGTGCTTAATTATGCATTATGCCATGAAGATATATGGGGAAATGGAGGTACAGCTCCATCATTCTTGCCCTCGGCACTAGATGGAGGAGAGTAGTCAGCTTCACACCTCGGCCGCTTTACCCCTGGGTAAGAAGACCCGGTACCCGATAGATAGGAGAGGCTGGATGAGCCTCAGAGCCCATCCAGACGCTCTGGAGAAGGGAACAATCTTTCCCCTTCCCTGGAATAGAACCCCGGACGTCCAGCCCGTCGCTACTGGCCTATTGTACCAGCCCCAGATGAAGATGATGGTGATTGTGGGACAATTGGTGGAAGGAAGATTGGCAGGGAAACCGAAGTACTCGGAGAAAACGTGCCCCATTTCCACTTTGTTCACACACAAACTCACATGACCCGACACAGGCTCGAAGCAGGGCCGCAGTGGTGGGAAGCCGGCGAGTAACCGCCTGAGCTATGGCACGGCCTATCATCGGCTTAAGTAAGTTTTACGGCTGACCGTTCTTCGCTGAAGTAGAACTGTAATGTTCAGTTTAGGTTACTCTTCTGTGTGTACAGAAAATTAGGGACACATAATTAATTTGAGCTAAAACCGCTCAAACAATATAAAATAAGCCGGAAGTATTCTATTCCGTGCTACTGTTTTAACGTCTCGAGTATTTAAATTATATTTACAATTCAACACATGGTCGGTTTGAAAGATTTATCGGGCCGAGGCCATCCTTCCCTAACTCCAGGTGCAGGATCTAAACATTTACCTCAGTCATCCAGCTGGTCAAAAAATATTTATGGAACCCAGGAGTTATTCACGTGTTCTCACAAGACCATTAATCTTACCCCGACCCAGCTGATTTCGATCCAAATGTTCAAAACCAATTTATCTAAAAATTCTTTTTAATATTATCCTTCAATCAACGGCCAGGTATCACTAGCGATACCTTTCTTGAGATTTTCAGACGAAAATGTTTTAAGCATCATTTTCTACATACCTGCTACACTTCCTACTTCCTTCTTCCTTAAATAGACCTTAACAATTATCGTTGATGGGTACACAAAAGACGAAACTGCAACAGTGCAAATGATGACACTGTACTAATTTGTTTACGGTATGCTTTTGGAAGCTTTTCACTGACAAACAGTAGTACATTCACAAACAACATAATGTTATACCCTAAAACATATCACGGGAACAAAGGTAGTGTTATTGCCATAAACTACATTTGTCCTTGATATTATTACAACCACCTTCATTGCCGAAATTTATTAATATGGGCGGGTTTAAATAAGTACTCACTAGTCTCTGCTTTTCCTGATTTCCTGTTACGATTACGGTGAGACCTCTTCATGTTTTACACTAACAGAACCGAACAAAACGATATTTCACTCTGGACGAACACAAAGCCGTTGCCAGACGAACAACTACTCACCAGTTTGCTGGCATTCGCTTGGACCACTGACGGTGAAACATACTGTGTCATCACGCACGCTTGAACCTATTGAAGGTCAAAGCGCAATATGCACGAGCAAATAGCAACAAATGTTTTTAATATCAGCACTAAACTTGAACTACATTTCGCAATCCATGAACGTTTTGTATACTCCTTGATAACGATTGCTCAGTTTACTAATATTAATAAATACACAGTAGACAGTGTAATTTATCATTCGCGGAGCCATCTATCGTTAGTACTCGAGACTCCTACGTGCATGATTCGGTAACTGACAGATCAACATCACGGTAGCTCGTTTTGGCATGGCTGTGACATTATTTAAGATGGGAATTTGGTGAGATAAAGTCACAGTAGTAAAAGGAAGACCCATACTGGCCAAGAGTCTCAGTCTCAAAATCTTCTGCGGGCTAAGACCATAATTTGTGTGAGATTAGCTCACTTACTTACTAATGGAGCTGAGCCCTTCTTGAGGAGAGGCCAATTGTGCAGCTACTCAAGAATTTCCCAGCATTTTATGAAACTCGAAGGTTCATTACCGTGTTCACAAGAGCCCTCCACTGGTCCCTATCATGAGCCAGATCAATCCAATCCATACCATCCCATCCTATGTCTCTAAGATCCATTGTAATATTGTCCACCGATCTACGCCTTGGTATTCCCAGTGGTCTCCTTCTTTCTGGTCTTCCTACCAATATCCTATACTCATTCCTCTTCTCCCCATTCGTGCCACATGCCCTGTCCACCTCATCCTCCTTTACTTGATCACTCTAATTATACTTGGAGAAGAGTACAAGTTATGAAGCTACTCTTTATGCAGTTTTCTCCAACCTCCTGTCACTTCATCCCTCTTCTGTCCAAATATTCTCCTCAGCACCCTGTTCTCAAACCCTCAGTCCATGTTCCTCCCTTAATCTCAGAGACCATGTTTCATACCCATACAGAACCACAGGCAAAATTATAGTTTTGTATATTCTAATTTTTATATTTTTGGACAGCAGACGAGAAGACAAAAGGTTCTGGACCGAATGGCAGCAAGCATTACCCGAGTTCAATCTCCTAGCTGCACTTCATTTTAAACAACAAAGAAGTAAAGTGTCTTGTTTAAAAATAAACACGCCACAAATATATATATATATGTATATCGTACTTTAAATAACAAAACTGAAATATTTTGTAATTAATGAATTTCAGGCTTTATTCCATTGTTGTCTCTTCGCTGGCGGATTCCGGCCGTTTATGCGTTCTGTGCACTGAACGTGACGTCACTATTTCATGATCCCCTCCCCCATTTGCCTGCTTGTCAATCCGCATGTGTTTTCTATTAAATTAGCGTTTCCCGACCCATGGTCCGCGAAAGTAATGTGAGAGCCTCGTAGTAAGGTTGGATAGTGAAGTAAAAGTAAATTGAAATGAGCAGCAATTGGCAAGGGCAGCAACAGCATACGCCGTGTAGTTGAAATATTTGTAACAGATATGCTCTGTACTCAAAACTATAGTTTTGCCTGTTGTTCCGTGTGAGCGTGAAACTTGGTCTGAAACTAAGGGAGGAACAGAGATTGTGGGTGTTTGAGAACAGGGTGTTGAGGAGAATATTTGGACCGAAGAGAGATGAAGTGACGGGAGGTTGGAGAAAACTACATGAGTAGCTTCATAACGTGTACTCTTCGCCAATTAGAATGACCAAGCCGAGGAGGATAAGATAGGCACGGCTTGTAGCACGAAGGGGGGCGAAGAGGAATGCAACACAGGATATTGGTGGGGAAGTCAGAAGGAAAGACACCACTAGGAAGGCCAAGAAGTAAGTGAGCGGATATATTAAAATGGATCTTGAGATAGGATGGCATGGACTGGATTGTTCTGGCTCAGGATAGGGACCAGTGGAGGGCTCTTGTGAACACGGTAAAGAACCCTCGGATGTCATAGAATACAAGGAAGTTCTTGAGTAGCTTTTCAAAAATTGGCTCAGATCCATGAATTGTGTTAGATGTGCTCTAGAAATATTAACTGAAGCGGATTGTGGCGCCCAGGACCAGGGTGACACCCCTCTACCCCAGCGTGTACATTCTAACTGAAGTAATCAAATATTCAAGCGGTGATAATGCTTATCAGATTATCGTGGCGACCCGTAACTTGCTCTCTCTTCTACTGGTCTAAATACTGATATAAAATTTATTAGGACATTATCATCATCATCAGTAGCAGCATGTTGTTTATGAAGTTGCTGAAACAGATTATATATACAGGGGGTTCGAAAAAATGTACTCACTTTTTGATAGTCAATATCTTTGGAACAAAAGACATGTAGTTAACAATTCTTGCGCGGTAGTGTAGTGTAATATTTTCTCAACAGATGGCGAAGGTCACATGAGTCACGTGAGTGTCGTGCCGCGTGCGCGCTACGAGCAGAAGACAGCAGCAA
This sequence comes from Cryptotermes secundus, assembly GCF_002891405.2. NCBI lineage: Eukaryota > Metazoa > Arthropoda > Insecta > Blattodea > Kalotermitidae > Cryptotermes > Cryptotermes secundus. Next base: position 934,194 of record NW_019722431.1, on the reverse strand, counting down.
TAATGGCTGAAAGATTTTTATTTGAGCAACGCAAGGCTGTATTGAAGTGGTACTGGAAGTACGAAAACATTAAAAGAGGTACAACGACAATGGCAGAATGAGTTTGGAGCTCAGCCACCAACACGTCGAACAATTGCCAGTATTCGGGACAAATTTGAAGCCGACGGTACTGTTCATAATGTGCATAAGCAAAGATCTGGGCGACCACGATTGTAACGAGTCCAGCTTCCAGTGCTGCGGTGTTGCAACACCGGTCAGGTGTACCTCGATATGCTTCAGACATCGATTTTCCCTGCCATTCGAGAGTTGTTTGGAGATGAGAGATTTTACCTACGACAAGACGGTGCTCCACCTCACTACCATCGAGATGTCGGGGCATATTTGGATGACACTCTACCTGGACGATGGATAGGTCGAAGAGGTGCTATTGAGTACCCACCACGGTCTCCAGACCTAACACCTCTCGACTTCTACCTATGAGGAACCTTGAAGGATGAAGTTTATCGACAAAAACCAATTACACTGAACGCGCTACGAGAAACCATCGAAGCGTCGTGTGCAGCCNAGTGGCGCTGGGGCAGGTTTTCTCCGAGTACTTTGGTTTCCCGTGCCAGTCTTCATTCCTCCAATTGCTCCACAATCAATCTCACCTATCATTTGTGGCTGGTACAATAGGCCAGAAGTGGCCGCAGTACAAGGGACTTAGTCCCACCCCACTAGCAATTAAAAAAAATATATATCCATGTCTGATCTTGTATTTGTCTTGTCTCGGTGTGGGGCACTGCATATACCAGGGGCGACCAACCTTACTTAACACATGTTGGTCTTCAGAAGTTCGGCAGCCTCAAACAGAGTTCAGGAAGGAGACGGACAAGTAGCAGTCACGACCGACCGCTCGTCGAAGAGGAGGCCCCCATTTCAAAACACGTAAAATGCTTGTAAAGAACAAAAATATAAACCAAGATTTACTGTGCTGGCGAGGACCATCAGCAGTTAACTGACAGACCTACAGCCGTAGACAGACATGGATCGGATGGCACACGAACTTAGGTGCTTGCTCTCCCTACAGGTAGTTCATATATACACATATATAGAGTGCATTTGAAAAAAAAAAGGGGGGGAGCACTAATGTTCTTTTCTGTGAGTAGCAGTAACGGTTCAGAACAGTAGCATGCGACTCACGTCTTACAGTTTGGTCACTCCTGGTATATGATGTGATATGAATTCATTTGTGAAGTTCAAATACTTTTTGTTTAGAACAATAACATAGTTACAAGAACACCAGTGACTACGAAGACTGCTGTCTTCAGTGATGTTACGACGTATAGCCTGGTAAATCTTCACCAACGTTTCGGAGGAACTTGATGTCACCATATTCAAGGTCGAAAGTAAGCCAGGCAGCAAGGGTTTGCTACCTGCTTCTTAGTGGTTACTTGCTTGGCTTACTGTTTGACCATGAGGATGGTGGCTTTAATTTTCTCCGAAACATATATATATATATAAGAATTAGGTTAATTACCACACTACAAAATATACTCGCTTTTTAATGTTTTACTGTTCTACTTTTTATTCCTGCTACATGTTTCGGTCGTACAAGACCATCATCAGGCAGTTAATATAGGAATACGTAGTTATTGAACTACCGATATGGATCCGTTTCTCCGAAACGTCCGTGAACTACCGGACCACACGGCATCACAGAAGACAGTACTGTATAGAGTATAGTAATTTTCTGATTATGTCGTAATATTCTGTGTCACTGTCTGCTGATGGCGAACGGTATACTTTGTTCAACCCTGATACTCTGGCCACGAATTACATCGGGGTCCAACCGCAATCTTCACGCGGTGTTTCACAAATTAATTTCACATTGGCCCATCTTCCCAGTGGGAGCGCCTGTCATTTCCTTATTTTATATTTGTATGTGCGTGTCTTTGTGGCTTGTTTTACGTGGCTCTCATTAACTGCACCCCAGATATGGAGGGTAATTGCGAATCGCGGACAGTGATCGTGCGTATAACAATACTTCACCGTAAAAATGTTACGAAATATCACAGAGGGTCTCAGACCTGGGGTGATTCTCTGGATAAACGACCTAAGCTAAGGAAAATGGAAATGAGATACGTGGTACGTGGAATGTAAGATGTCTGATCTTAGAGGGATAGGATGAAGTGGACTGATCTGGCTAAGGATAAAGACCAGTGGAGGGTTCTTGTGAATACGATAATGAACCTTCGGGTTCCATAAAATGCTGGGAAATTCTTGAGTAGCAACTGGCGGCTTCTAAAGAAGGGCTCACTAACCAGACTATACAGCGTTGAATGACTGTACGACACTAACTGTAGACTAACTGTAGACGATACTGTAGAAACGGTTTGTAAGAAAGCGGTAGTGGTTTAATCTTGGTACTATTCCTGCATTTTCCACGAAAAACGTGAGTCACGATAGCTGATGATGTGTCCGGGATTCGCGCCGATGATTTCCAGAATACAGCTACTCCACCCTGCTCGCTTGTTTCCCGTGAATTTGCTTCAAAATAATATTTCACAATTAGGAAACTCCGCCATTACACATTTTCGAATATTTTGCGTACCATAAAGGGAACTGCGAAGCAACGTTCCGGGGTCACCGAACCAAAATAACTTATAGATATAAAAAGTAAACTGCGATTAATGTAAGAAAGATAATCAAAACAGCGCAGCCATATTAAATTCCATTCGACGTAGTGTTGCAATATTTCACCTACGCGCGCTTACCAGCATGCGCACGCGTACTGCGAAATCCAAGGTTTCCCAAGATTTATATTGATTTCATAGACATGGGCGTTATTCACCAGAACAATAAACCTAACCATGTCATAACAATTATATATAAATATTTCGAAGTATTTATCATTTCTGAACAGACAATGTAATTGACGCCCTCTTTCTGCAATAAAAATACCCTGAATGGTTAATCAATTGGAAATTTTGCTGAACTTTGCACTTACATTTAAGTAATTAACTCACCTGAGCGATGATTTGAAATAAGTGAACAGGCAAAATAATCACTTTTAATGTTCAATCTTTACACTCCTGGGAATTTCACATTATAAATAAACACGGCAAATCCAACAGGACGAGTGGTTTATCATCGAAAACTGATGCGTATCCCTCTGGTAGGTAAACAGAGACTTACTGAACAATTGAATGCGAAATCATTTGCGCATATTCGGAAGGTGTAACCGATAATCTAACTGCGTAGTTGTGTCTTAGTATTACTGACGTATTATAATAATAATAATTTTGGAATGTTATTGCTCCTAAGAAAGATTATCAAAAAATAAAATAATTAACTATTACGACTAGGGTTGGAAATTGGCGATGGCTGGTTTAGTAACCGTCCGTAAGTTCAAGAGCTTTCTTTTTTGTTTTTGAGCTAAACTATTTCCGGTGCTTTAAGACGTCATCGTTATCGTCCGCAACAGCGCGTTACGTGTACGCAGGGTGTACATATTCCCCTCGAACCTGACCTGTAATAATTTGCTTTATGCGTTGGTTATTTTCTCGGGCGTCTATTTAGGTAGTTATGACCCGGAGCGTCCATGTAGTTCTGAACCGAGCAACTTCAAGCGGCGGCGTATCTGATTTGTATTCGGAAGGTACCTGGTTCTCTTTTTGTAATTATCTCCAGTCCTTTCAGGCGAATCTCGGGGTACTGCTTCAGATTATGTCACGACCATGGACACTGGAGTGTGTGTGTGTGTGTGTGTGGGAGGGGGGTGGGTGCAAGCCAAGCTGCTGTCTCCGCCCTTGGGTATTTCGAAGTCACAATCGAAGATATTTGGAAACGTTATGGAATATTGGTAATAAATGTTACAGGATGTAAACGTTATTATTTTGTTCTAAAAACTTTAGGACGAACAGCAAAACTGTCATTAAACTGCTTAAACGTTAAGTTTGTAAGAAAGCTGACCCCCACCTTGGGCAAATTGAAGATATTTGGAAACGTTATGGAATATTGGTAATAAATGTTACAGGATGTAAACGTTATTATTTTGTTCTAAAAACTTTAGGACGAACAGCAAAACTGTCATTAAACTGCTTAAACGTTAAGTTTGTAAGAAAGCTGACCCCCACCTTGGGCAAAATCTATGCGGCACCCATGGCCATGACCGCTTCCTTCCACATCCTTACCAATTCATTATCTAGTATTCGACGCTTTGCAGTCTCAGTTACTTACAGCGTCGTTAAATAAACCGGAAGGAAAGAGACTAAATATGGCTGTTCATCAGCTTCCGTAAAAGGATTGAAATTTATTGATTAGCTAAGTTACTATCAGCTTCTCGTGTGTGAAATGGTGGTAAAGGCCTCTACCACAAAAAGTCGGGGTTGAAATTAAGGTAGGAAAGGAAGAATGAATTGTGTGTCGGGGGTGAAATGGTTTGGAAGTGTAAATTAGAAAACTGACGAATACGTGAAGATCGTTATATTCAAATTCATCACACGGAAATACATTGTGAGTTTGTCATAGTATTAACGGCTTTGATAATGATATGGGGAAGATATTTGCTCCTGCACCAGAGTGCTAAATTTAATCGAAATCCATTGAATGCTTTCGGAGATGGCACACGAGGGCAGCAGATATGATCTCTGATCCTTATGTACGTATATATGCCTTATAATTTTCTCATATAGGTTGCATGTATATATGAGGAAGTGTTCAGATTTTTACGGATTTACATGTTTAAATATTTTATGCACCGCTGACTACGAAAAAGCGGTCTTTGGAAAGCTTTTGCGCCTTATTAGTGTCTAAATGGTAGGACGAATTTTGTTCGCATTCGGCACATAAGAATTTATGCATCGTAGGTTGTTGCCCCGTGACTACAAACATTCTAGTTCCAAAAATATAAGCTCTTCACAGGCGCATCCAAATACATACTTTTCTTAGAAATCGACTCTATAACGATCTTGATTAAATTTTAGTAATTTACGGAAACTATCTCCCTAAACACAAGGGAGAGTTATTAAATAGGTCACAAATTTATATAAAATGTAAAACTTGTGATATTCGAACCTGGGGAAAAAAAAATATTTCTCCACATATCCTCCACCAACATTGATACACTTGTCCCATCGCTTTACCAGTGCGTCGAAACCCGCAATATGAAGTCTTTTGACTGTTGTCTCAGCAAATTCCGCACACCTGTTTCAACCTTTCCGTCATCAGCGAAGCGTGTGCCACGTTTCTCGACCCAGTTGTGAACCGCTTTATGCGACAAACACTTTCCACCCTAAACAGGAAACATTTCTTTACGAATATCCTTTGCACTGAGTCCTTCTGCTCCCCCCCCCCAAGTAAAAGCCGCACAACAGAACTCTGCTCTTGGGTAGTACACTCCTCAAGCACGGTTGCCATTTTGACTACTGAAACCATCCTTTGAACATTCGTATGCACTTCTGCTACCTAGACTCTCATGAAGCTACCTAGTGATACACACAGAAAACATATTATGTCAATTACATCTGTTTTACTTCCATATGTGATCTATTTAGTGGCTCATTCATAAAACCGCATGGATGGTATCTTAGGGAAAATAACGGTACGCCCTCTAGCGTCCCAAACGTGAAATGTCAATTTGCTCGAGAACGGCTTGACTGAGTTTGGTTACATTTTAATCATCTGCTGTCTAAAAACGTAAAAATTCAAATATACGAAACTATAATTTTGCCTGTGGTTTGGTATGAGTGTGAAACGTTTTCTCTGACATTAAGGGAAGAACATGGACTGAGGGTGTATGAGAACAGGGTGTTGAGGGGAATATTTGGAACCAAAAGGGATTAACTAACAAGAGTTTGAAGGAAGCTACATAATGAGGAAATTCTTAACTTAAACTTAGCATTAGAATATCAAGTCAAGGAGGATGGGCGGGTAATGTAGCACGTATGGGAGCGAAGAGGAGTGCACACAGGGTTTTTGAAGAAAAGTCAGAAGGAAAGAGACCTAAACGTAGGTGATACGATAATATTAAAATATATGTTAGAAAAGTAGGATTGGGTGGTGTAGACTGGATTCATTTGGCTCGGGATTTGGACTAGTCGCGGGTAACTTGTGAATATGATAATGTAACTAATGGTTCCACGACATTTTGGAAAGTTCTTGAGTAACTGAGTGACTGGTAGCTTCTCAAGGGCTGGGCTCCATGGAGTTATACAGGCAGTGAGGCCCACCAAGTGCATGCGAAAGTATGCGCAATGTATTTGCACATATGTTCTGCTGTGCAAGTAGAAATAACGCATAAAACGATCATAATTCTTTTTAATTGCAAATCAGCATTGCGAAATTGCTTAATTGACAAGAATACAGAGAGGAAATACTATATGATTGCTGACGTCTGGTAGCTGGCCCTAGGAAAGTTATCAGTTTCCAGCCTTTCACATATTACAGAAGACACACTTTGATTATTATTAACGCTTGTAACGCTTTCGAAATAAAAATGGCTGTATTAGGTGATATGTGCATTATCTAATACCTTTACCTTTTTTTGAGATCAGTGAATTTCAACACTAAACTAAAGGAAATCTTAAATAGAGGTAATTCAGCATTGAGATTATTGACCTGAAGTCCTTGAAACTGAATGTTAAATGAAGGAAAACCTTAAATCAAGGAACATCAAATGGGGGCTCACACAGAAGCACCAGTGAAAAGACTGCTGTCCCAGCAAAGAAAGGACGCCATGATACTGGACCGAGGAGGTAGCGGCAGTTCAGTCCTTGTAGGGTGTTTTGACATTATGGTGTCCCAGGAAACTAAACACTTCCCTAGTGCATGACAGTCATCAGAGATCTTTTGACTTGGACTGGGAGTGACGAACAGCATTCCTGGTCATTGTACAGGAAGTGCTGTATTCACTGTCTTGAATCAGCAAGCTCATGGGGTAGTGGGTTCAAGTCCCAATGAGATCAGTGAGGCTGCAATGTAGTCCTGGGCTTGACTAGCATTTAACAGAAATGAAGAGTAAGAATTTTCCTGGGGGGTTAAGGGCAGCTGGCACATAAAAGTGACAGCATGACTGCCATCTGAGTTGAATGTCTGGAAAATGTGGGAGCCTCGACATCTCACAACTTTATGGGCCTTCACATCCTGTTACATGGATAGCTTTACCCTGTTATAATATCGAGTGTATTCTGTATACTTGTTACTGTGTGTTGACAGTGCTGGAATGGCATCAGTGAAGAATGGTGAGTTTCTTGACGGGCAAGGATGATACAGCATCATGTTCCCCATTCACCTCTTCAGCAGTGCACCATCTACAAGGATCCCCTGTACTGAAAGGTGTGTGTTATGTTTCTGTTACAGTGCATTATGAACATGATGAGTCCAGTACTGCTAGAGTCTGAGGATGTTATTCAGGACTTCATATGCAGATGGGGAATGGAGGGAC
>NW_019722431.1:913130-926689 GCF_002891405.2 Cryptotermes secundus | reverse complement strand
CTGGTGTCATGGTGTCCCCAGGTTTAATTAATTAAGCACTCTCTTTGAGCCGACTGTCTAGATAATGTGGGACCCTCAACGTCTCACAACCCTATGGGCCTTCATGGCCTGTTACAGGGATAGCTTTATTTTACTTACCATGAAAATGTATGGGGGAGTGGAGGTGTAGCTGTTGAATGGTCACCTTCAAGCTTTGGCTAGTTTACTCCCATTGGATAGCTGATCACAGTGGTGGTGTGGTCTCAGGCATGAAGAGTCTTCGAATGATGGGGTCATGGGTTCGAATGCCACTTGAGGCATGGATGTCTGTGCATTTATACTGTGTATTGAGGAGGAACTGGAAGAGAGGTGTATTACGGTATGAGGACAGGAAAGCAGATAATGGTCCCTGGGTGGTCCCGTCCAAGTGACCAGTAATTTTCATACGTGCGCGCATGCTCAGTTTCTTTTATTGGTTATGCAGAAGTCACGTAATGAAAACAAAGCTATAAAATCAGGCACTTTCATGTTTACAGAAGTTCAAATAGGTTGTCATCTTGATAGTGGCAATGTTTTGGTGATTTAACTTTTTGAACAGGTAAAATTGCCTATGCTTAACTGATTAAGCACCATGCCATGAAGATGTATGGGGGAGTGATCAGGTTCAAGCCCTGGCCGCTTTACCCCCATTACCTTTTGGATAGGAGGTTGGCTGGACTCCAGAGCTGGTCTAGATGACATGGGGACTCAAACTCTGATCCCTGTTGTCCAGCCGTGTGGAGTGCAGTTGGCCCCCCACTATGAGAGGGGAATTTACAAAGTGTACAATTTATGAACGGGTTCCAACAATACTTAAGTAAGGGTCTCCCTGCTAGCCTAGTGGTTAGCATATTGGCCTAGAGATCTGGAGGTTCCAGGTTCAAACCCAACCACGCTGAATAGTAAATTTTTTTTGGAAACGAAATTTGTTACAGACTTTCAGTCTTCAGAACTGATCATGCTGCTGTATGATACACGAATGATTTATTACTATTTTCCTTTACAGATGACCACAATGGGCTTCTGGGATGGTGCAATGTCTGGATGTGGAAATCAGTAAGAGCAGGTAAATTGAGTTTATATAGCATTTTATTCAGTTTTATTTGTCAAGTATGTTGCCCCTACCTTCAGCCATTTTCTGCAGTCTCACAGTATGTTGAATGCATGCATCTAGCATTTGGTGAGGATCTGCAGGAGGTGGTTGAAGGTAGGGCAACATATATGTTCGTTTATTTCATAAAAGATGATGAAAACTAACGAGTCTTTGGTTTTGGCTTTGCAGGGAGGGGAGAGGACACGTGTGGGGTCTCGCCAAATTTTATTTTCTACGATACAGTGCGCAGCAAGGGCTTCGATATTTCCCAGCAAAACATGCAAGTAAACACCACTCCCTCTTCCCATCCTCCAGCACTACAAACTTTCACATTTCCCACAGATACACATAATGAAATATGGCGGGATCCCACACATGTCCTCTCCAGTGCAAAGCCATCCATGAGCATCCTTGTGTTCTCTCCAACTTGTGGACAAACAAAACAAAATTAGAATTGTATACTCCACACAGCAACTTGCTCCTCCCCATCTTAAGTTACTTGTACTTCATGCAAGTAACTCAAGCTGGGGAGCAGCAAGTTGCTCTGAAACATGAAATGCTGTAAGAAAAATTTTGCAATTACAAATAAAAAAACTGTCTACAAATAGTATGACCAACTACTCATTTTTAGCAGTGACAAGGAACTTATGATAGTACAATGGTCAGTTCCATCTTAAGTAAAAAGGGATACTCTTCCTACAAGCCATACATTCACTTCACCAAGATGTGGGAAGGAATGCTTTGAATTTCACCCCACCTGAATATACTCTTTTTTCAAAATTCATAAAACTTGACCAAATAAATCTTATTACATATGCTTTAAATAGGCGTGTGGCAGATGGACTTCAATACATCTCATTTTGAATTTAAGCACATTACAAATTGTTGAAGTGAGCCTAAAGAATATGACACATCTTGGTAGCCCTCACTTGTTTGTCCTAACCACGCACGTAAGTACTGACTCCTGAAACAGTGTTCAGATATTTCCAGTAGACATGTTCCATGTCGGTACCTGAATGCAAATTACACATTTTCTTCCTCCCAATGATATCCCAAATTTCATTTTCATCAAATGTGGAAGATGTCTTGCAAAAATAATACATAATTAGATAATTTACAAAGAGGTAAAGTTATAAATACAAACCACTCCATCCAATGTGACATATAAGTTTTTACTATGTTAAAACTTATCTCCCTTACATGTTTTGGTCCTTACGGGCCATCTTCAGAGGGAACATCATTACAAACTGGAAACTACCATCACAATAGGTGATTTGATTTAAAATATACACTTATATCCTACAGGTATAATGCACAGTACGCATAAAGTTGAACGTTTCACAATCACAGCAGCTTCCTGGTATTGTAAAGTTTTTAAAAGTTTCTAGATGTTATTTAAAAGACCTTTATTGTCAATAGTTAAAAATTTTTTTTAAACCACGTACGTTCGTGTCCGTACTCCTATCGTCCTTCTTGTATGGGGCAGATATTGTGCCGCCTGTCTATCTTGAGGAGGAGGTCCTTGATGTCATCCAGGGTTTGTTCGTGGCTTGCTGTGTTGTTTTCACTGATGGTAGTTTCCAGTTTGTAATGATGTTCCCTCTGAAGATGGCCCGTAAGGACCGAAACATGTAAGGGAGATAAGTTTTAATGTAGTAAAAACTTATGCCACATTGGACGGAGTGGTTCATATTTATAATTGTTAGTGTGGCGGACCAGAATGAAACAAATCAGAGGTAAAGTTGTCCCTATGCTTAACTAATTAAACACTACAGCATGAAGACGTATGGGGGTTTGATGTATAGATCCACATTTTGTTGATCTTGGCACTAGATGAAGACGAGTGGTCAGCTTCATGCCTCAGGGAAAGAGCCACTCTGGACGAGATGGAAAAGTGAAACTTCTTGCCCCATTGGGATTCAAACTCGGACCCTTGGCCGTCCAGCCTGTAGCCAGTCACTATCCCTGCCCTTTACGTAATTACGTTTTATATTTAAATATGTTGATCTACCACTGATTTCATGTGTATGAAGATTCCTAAACATTCTGATATGTGCCTAACATTTAATAACTTATCTGATTTTTTGAGATGGACACCCATCACCATAACTACATTAAGGTCCTTATCTCTTTTGTCATCACAATAATCATCTTAAAGAGAAGTCTTTTTTGTAAATAGTTAATATTAACTACTTTAGTTTTAAAAACATCAGAAAATGCTATCACAATTTTGCTGCCAATGGTTAATTTAAAGTGAAAATGTCATGACACACTCCAGAAGAAACAACTTTTATGAGGCTTAATGCAAATGACTGATTACCTTGTCTCTATAACTCCTCTTGCAGATCGTATGTGATCATTGCTGCACACCAACCTATAAACAAAACACAGACATTTACACTACTTCAGTGACTGCCTTGCTCTTCAAGTCAAAACAGAAAGTTTAAACATACTCCTGTAATAACAAAGAATGCAACATCTGCCCTTGTGCCAAACTACCAAGCAATGAAGGTATACAGGAGCAATGGAGGTGATGCTCCACACATTCTTAATCTTGGCACAAGATTGATGTCAGTGATCAGCTTCATGCTCTACACAAAGAGCCCTCAGGAGACAGGTTGGGCCCCTGGGGTCAGTCTGTGCATGATGACAAAGAGGAAAGCTCTCTATAGAGAACCAAACCCCGGTTGTCCAGCTCGTATGTCAGAATACAGTGCCGGAACTAAATGTGTTGTGCCTCATTTACGCGTGATGTGCTGCACAATGATTGTCACTGAGCACTTCAGTTACTGTATATGTATACCCAGCCTCCTGTCCAATCAGTAGTTGATGGCTCTTACTTAGGGGGTAAAGTGGATGGATGGGTCATGAAGCTAACCACTAACTTGCACCTAGTGCTGAGGTTAAGAATTCATGGAGCTCCAGTTCAACTCTCCCACAGGTCTTCATGGCACGGGAATAACTTTACATCTGTGACTTTCTTTAACCCTTCAGCACGGGCATTTAAATATTGCTGTTGTGGGGCCTCCTGCGGTAGTATTTTTTAACTGCTCATTTAAATTTTGCTCTAAATTATATTATGTATCATAACTTTTGAACTATATATGAGATATAATTATGAATTTTTCACTGAAATCATCTTAAAAGATGGTTTTATAATCTTACCTTATAATATGAGCGCCCTGTATCTGAGCGATGGAAGCAAGTGGATTAGAAGGTGAGTTTTGTATTGTATTTCTTGAAACATCCATCTAAACACAACCCTGCCTCACATTCACTACACCAATAAATACACGCAGATTCTTTCCTTTTAGCATGTTTTGTGCACACCACACATCTTTTTTGAGGCTTTGCCTTTTTTTTCTTGTGGCTGGAATATGCTCCAGAAAATGTCGTTCTGTGAGTCTTTTAGGTGGCGGCTCAACTAACGGACGGCCGTATACAGGACGAGGAACACCAGAACCATGTTTTCCCACGACACCTTGTGCTAGTGAAAGTCTGAACTTTAGTGTGTCCATGTTTTTGTTATTCGGGAGACACCGATATATTGTCCCGTAGCCGAGGTGATCTCTTCGGGGCATCACCATGAGACGTCGTATAATTATCTTCTTATACAAGGTGCCAATTAGTTCGTGGGATAAGGACTCTGGTCTTGACTACAGTCGAAGGAATTCGAAGGATGAAGAAAGTTAAGTGTAGAAAATAGTTTAATTAGAATTTCAAGAAATAGAATAAGTAAATCTTCAAGTACAATGGACGTACACTCGACCAGTCGTTGTTGGTCTCTCCTCTCTCCACACACTAAAACTTACTTTACAGTTTACAATTAAGTTCAGTCTCTCATTTCTTAACATACAGGGATATAATGAGCAGCTGCATAGCTGGTAATATGACCTTTTGAACCCGGGCCGAGATACTTCTCAACCCCTCTGTCTAGTCATAACATGTGTGTTCGTGACAGTCTTATCAGAGGTCGAGGTCAAGACATAATTTCTTACTGTCAACTGCGGTTTGGAAATGTGAAGATTAGAAAGTACATGTACATGTTAACTAAAAGAATCAAATTATTCCTTATAACTACTACCTATTTGTTACCTATGCCATACTACATCATACTACTTACATCACACTACAGTACATTATACGACACCTCCCTCCTTCTGACAAAAATTGTAGGCATTACTAAAGGCCTCAATTTTTTGTACATAGACCACAATTCTCTTTTCTTCACCCTATCTGATCTTCTAAGTGGTTGGACTTGCTCTCGCTCAGCGTCTTTCTCATTTAGTTCAATTAATTCATGGGTTGAATGTAAGGATTGATTTGACTCAGATTTCTTTGGTTGGTCTGTACTTACTTCTGCTACATGTACGCTCATTAGACTTCTTCTTTCGGGTCTGCCTTGAGTCAATGGAATGGGATCTGAGGATACATTAATTTGATTTATCGAGCTATTAGTGAAGGTTATATTGGAACAGATTTGCCTTGAATCTGCCCACCATTTCTTTGGAGAACACTGATTAAATAACCAAAAGGTACATTTGCGACAACATGAACAACAGCAACATCCACCACACCAAATGCAAATAAACAACAGTAATGAAAACAGGTTAGTGTACCATGAAGTACCCAATTTTCTCCAAGAGAATGTTCTTCTCTCCTCCTGAAGTCTTTGTTCTTCGAGTAATGTATTAACCTCATCGATTCTAAGACTAGCACTGTTTATCTCATTGATAGACGACATGATATTGGATAAAGGAAGGTTCAAGGGACATCTTTTAATTTCTCTTGCTCTGGGAGTGTCAAACAACAATCAATGTTTACATCTACCAGTGGAAGGATATCATCCTTGGTTAGGTTGGTTTCGTGATGAGAAAGTGGATATAGGATGCTTTTACTACCCAATCCTTTACAATCTTGTCTTAATACTAGGATACCTCTACCTTGCAAACGATCAGAATGTCGCTGTCCATCTTGACATACTGTAGTAAACAGCTCTAGTTGTGGTGCTACGTATAACCAAGCATTACATAAATGTAATGGTATCCACATAACTTGTCGTAATGGCAAGTAAATAAAGGTACAGTTGTCAGGTATTTTCTGGTTGTTTGGATGTAGTAAGGTAGCTACACAATCCACATTAGGTACATATGTCACTATTGGCGTCATCTCAGCACAAACATAGTTGAGGTTACTAGGCTGCAAACATTTTTCAAGTGTCCATATTGTCTGTTTAAAGAATCCACAAAACTGTATTCCTTTCTTACGTTCAGCACCTTCGTTGTAGCATTGGATTGCATTATTACAGGAAAGGGTATCACTCTGTATAAAGTAAATCTAGTTTCCAAAATTAATGGGATTATACACAACGTAAACCAAAAATGAACCTTGTGTATAAATAATAGATCTAATTAAGGAAATAAGTTCTGCAGATGAGAAGGGAGGAAACATTGTTTATTCTGGCATGGTTTCTTGTGTTAATAACTCATTAATTTTCTGAATAGTTATTATCTGAAGTTGGAGAACACCATTTGAGCGTGTAAATATTCATCTATCAATAAGTCTAATGTGCGTTGACATTCTTCAATCCCTCTTTCAATTTGCTTAATCAATTCACTTAGGACAAGGCTTGTATCAATCTCGTATTTTAATTTCGTATCCTGCAATTCTACGTTATGAGCTAAGTTTTCCAAAAATTTCTTCAATTTTTTTCATTTCTTAGTATATCCCTTGAAGTGGAATTCATAGTAACAATGGTTGATTTTAAAACTAACAACTGTTCTGATGCAATTCTTGAAATTTCCTTATGGTCTTTTTCCATTTCCATTATGTGATCATAATTTAATGTAACTTCCTCTTCCGTGGCTGTTCCAAAAAGGAATTTTAAAATTTTCCCACCGAAATCAAATAAATCTCGCTTACTTCTTGTTTGTTCTTGTCCAACTAAATCTACTAAAATATCTTTTAGCCTGTCAACAAGGCGTCGTTTGGATTGAAAGTAAGGAGCGCTTGGTCTACAATCAGTATAGATAAACCAAGTCTCATTACTCAGTCTGTTACACATTTCACTTAGTGTTACAATTCGTTGTTTAGTTTGTCTCCATAAACCTTTAACAGGTCTTAGGTCTACATAAGTTACAAGACTCCATTCCATTGGGAAAAAGTATATGCTTCCCATACTATCAAAGTAAACACCTGTTTGACTTGTGATCTGAGTTATCCGCGAACCCTTGTCAAGGTCCAGTGTTTCAGCACATACATCTGTATGCTGATCTATTTTCGTTACATACATATACCACCAAAGTAGGAACAAGACATTCATCCATGCCTTTTCCTTCGTATTTCAACCAAACCTGTAATATATGGTTTGGTTCTATTAACATGGGTTTTCACTTGCTTTTTACCTGTAGTACCTATTTTAGTTAAAGTAACATTCGTTCCATTTATCTCCTTGACCTCATATGGACCCTTCCACAGTGGATCAAGTTTGTTTCTTTGTTCACTGTAAACTAATACTAAGTCTCCTACTTCATATTGCTTACAGTTCCTAGCTTTATTTACCTTTTCACATTGCTTTACTTTATTAACCTGTAATCTCTCTTTTGCCTGCTGCCATGCTACTTGAAACTTCTGTCTGAATTCATGCACCAAATTTTCATAATTGTACAAAGGTTGAGGTTTTTGTTGCAACATTCCAGGTATTTTTGCTATTCTTCCAAATAATAATTCATATGGCGTGAATTTTGTCACAGTGTGTGGTGAAGTATTGTACGTGAAACAAGCGAAAGGAATCCATTGATCCCAATCATCTTGTAACTTGTTACTGAAGCAACGGAGATATTCAACTAAAACTTTATGTGACCGTTCCAGACTTCCGTTTCTTTCTGGGTGGTACACACTGGTTTTTAACTTATTTATCTGTAGTAATTTACAACAGTTTACAAACAAATTGTTCGTGAATTGCGATCCTTGGTCTGTCAAAATTTGATCTGGGATACCATATTTTAAAATAACATCAAATACAAATTTGTGAGCTATGGTTTCTGCTGAAATGTCTTCAGTTGGAACGGCAATAATATATTTACTTAGATTATCCTGGCATGTAAGTAAATATTTATTTCTTCTTGTTGACATAGAAAATGGACCTACTATATCTAGGTAAATTTTATCCCACGGTTGTTCTTGGGTGTCTGTTACTTGTAAATCGGCTTTTACCTTCAGACATGTTTGTTTGTTTAATTGGCAAACTGGACATTTTCGAATATAAACCTCCATGTCCTTGAACATGTGGGGCCATGATACATACAATTTTAAGTGTTCATATGTTCGTCAGATGCCTTGATGGCCTCCAATTGGACATTCGTGCATGGTTCTAATTGAATGTCATGTTCTCTTAGTTTCTGAAAAACTTGTTGAAGTCTGTAATGATGTTCCTGGAGGGTCTCGCCAAAAATTATTATATCATCTAGGTAAACTAGACAACGTAACCCGATTGATCCCATCAAAATCGTGTTCATTAATCTCTGAAAAGTAGCAGGAGCAGATTTTAATCCAAAAGGCATGCGCTTAAACTCAAAATGTCCTTTCTGGGTGCTAAAAGCAGTTTTACATTGGTCTTCTGGTGCTACGGGAATCTGCCAGTAGCCACTTGCGCAGTCTAACGCTGAAAAGTATCTGGACTTCCCTAATTTATCTAATACTACCTGAATATTTGGCAAGGGGTAACTGTCACCTACAGTAACCTGGTTAAGCTTCCTAAAATCTATACAGATTCTCCACTTCCTGACTCCGGAAGCGTCAACTTTCTTAGGTAGGACAAGAATCGGAAAATTCCACGGTGATTGGCTTGGTGTGATTACGTCCTGTTTTAGCAGTTCTTCCACTTGTCTGTCTACTTCTTCCTGGTATTGTTCAGGAATTCTGTAGTTTTTAAGAGTTAATGCTGTACCGGAAATAATGGAAGGAGTAGGAATTGAATGTACAGCTGTCTTTGTTGCCGTTAATCTATCACCTGGTAAGCGAAAAATATCAGAATAATTGAGACAAATCTCTTTTAGTTTGTCAAGGCCCTCAGTAATATGCGAAAGCCGCAATTTACTTAACAAAAGATTTCTCCTATCTGATGAATTTACTGTGCGTGTACTGTCTTTCAAACTAACAGTCGTCAATTCAGGCACCTTCTCTACCAGCATCTCCTCTTCGTTGCAATTAATTATCAAACAACAATATCTACCTTCGTCACATTGAACTATGCTATCAGCACAAATAATATTCTTTCCTATCATTTGTTTTGGACAATTTCTTATCCCTTGTTCAACAGTTGGAAATTGAACAATCGTTTCACTGAAAGGAGGTAATTTTATGGGGTCTTGTTTCCAGGGAATTTTAATTTCACTGTCATGACGTTCCAACCAATCCTGACCAAGTAGCATGTCAACATTTTGTGGCAAATGTTTCACAACATAGAATGGCATCTCCTTTCCACGTTCTACATTATTGATACACAAATTTACAACACCTATCACTGGGAATAGTTCTCCAGTTACAGTTTGGAATGATATATTCGCAGGTTTTATTTTAGCATATTTTAAACTATCTTGTTTAACTAACGAGACTTGTGATCCTGTGTCTATCAATGCCTCTCCATACCCTTCAGGTAAATAATCACATAAAACATATACAACAAATGGGTTCACTGTTACTTTATCCACTAGGTTTTCCTTACATACCTGTTCCTTTAAAAAGTTGCAACCTTCAACTTTTTGAAATGGACTGAAACTGGGTTGCTCAGACAGTCCTACTGTCTGTTTCCCGGATTGCCCTTGCAATCTCTAGTTTCATGTCCACCCTTATTACATACCTTACAGAAGGGTTTGCCCTTGCAATCCCTTGACATATGACCAGGCTTCTGACAACGGAAGCAAGTAACCGTTGCAGTTGCATTTACTCCTGGTTCCCTTTTTACCTGTACAGAAGAGGTACGGGTGCCACCTACACTTCGTACATTCTGTGGGTGGTATATGTCTTTTACATATTTAGTTCGACCCTGATTTACATTATAAGCTCTGAATTGTTCTCTGGATTTCCTAGCACTTTCCTCTTCTAATGCTATCTCAATCAATTGTTTCAATGGCTTGTCCTCAGCTTTCACCCGTGTAATTGTTTTGATAGAATCATCATAAAGTCCCTGAATGAAACAGCATTTGCTCAATAATGAAACTGTTTTATTTCCCCCATCCTGCATTTCTACTGACCAAGTCGCCATTTGTCTGTTAAGAGCCCTAGTCAATTCAGTGGTCATTTTCTCTATCCTGTTTCCCCATCCAGTCACGTTTTCATTCTGCATTTGTTTGCTTGTGAACAATTTATTGGCGTAGAAGTCAAGAGTTCGTTGTACTGCGTAGTTTAATTCTAATTTATCCTTAACAGTCTCCCATGTCTGAAGTTCCTCTGGAATAGTACGGTAGCTTAACACTGTTTTTGCATCCCCCTTTATGTGAGCCAAAACAAATTTTAAAAAGATAGGATGATACTCAGGGTCTAGAAGGCTGAAGCCATTTTCCACATTATCAATAAATTCATGCAATTCACTTTGATTGCCACTATAAGTAGTTTTCAATAATTTAACAGCCGTATCTATGGAAACAGTTCTGTGATTAACATGAACAACTTGATCATTAGCTTCAAAAATATCTGTTGCGTTATTTGACCTTGATTGTTGTAAATTAGGCATGTCGAACTAGCTAATGTACTCTTAGTTTACTATTTAACACAATGCCAGAAGCAACAATGAAAACTGAAGACTTACTTGGAAAAATGCAAGGGAGTAAGGTAGCTCCTCGGAGCCACTACTGAAACGAATACCACCGCGAAGAAGGATAGTTGCAGGCTGTCGGGTTGTGCAGTGTCCCTTCGAGGACCCCAACTGGTACTCGAACGATCGTCGAAGACCTACTCGACGCCAGAAGACGGACGGGCTGCGTCGGACTCCGGTTAGAGGAAGAAAAGACGTTCCCAGTCACTCAGGTGGAGAGGACCAGTGAAGTATGATGCTCCAACACCTCGATGTGGATCACCGAAAAATTTTGAAGTACGAAGAACTGACCTGTATCTACAAGTCAGTGAGAGGATTTCCTTCTATCCCACCAAGCTGACACCAGTTTATGTCGCGTAGCCGTGGTGATCTCTTCGGGGCATTACCATAAGACGTCGTATAATTATCTTCTTATAAAAGGTTCCAATTAGTTCGTGGGATAAGGACTCTGGTCTTGACTAGAGTCGAAGGAATTCGAAGGATGAAGAAAGTTAAGTGTAGAAAATAGTTTAATTAGAATTTCAAGAAATAGAATAAGTAAATCTTCAAGTACAATGGATGTACACTTGACCAGTCGTTGTTGGTCTCTCCTCTCTCCACACACTAAAACTTACTTCTTATATCATACTTACAGTTTATAATTAAGTTCAGTCTCTCATTTCTTAACATACAAGGATATAATGAGCAGTTGCATAGCTGGTAATATGACCTTTTGAACCCGGGCCAAGATACTTCTCAACCCCTCTGTCTAGTCATAACATGTGTCTTCCTGAAGGTCTTATCAGAGGTCGAGGTCAAGACATAATTTCTTACTGTCAACTGCGGTTTGGAAATGTGAAGATTACGAAAGTATATGTACATGTTAACTAAAAGAATCAAGTTATTCCTTATAACTACTACCTATTTATTACCTATGCCATACTACATCAAACTACATCATACTACTTACATCACACTACACATTACACGACAATATGACCATTACATTGTGTACTGCTACACTGAGAAGCCTCTTGAATAACTTCTGATACCACTTAGTACTGTAACTGTACGTCCCTCGCCAAAATTATTTAATTAAGGGAATGAACAACTTATGCATTGTTTAACACCATGAGAGACGCTCCTCCGGCAAGATACCATCCCAGGACCGTCTAGTTGTAATTCAGCTGTTGTCCTCCTTAGGCTTAGGGTGTCACTATTGTCCCTAATGTCACCTGTTTGCTCCTAGTGTCATAAACCCATGAACCGACCTTGTGCGAGACCGGCCAGGAGGGGTTTTGGATTCCCTGCGTGTGCCTTGAAGACCTAAAAAAGTGTATGGGCTTCTCGAAAAATACGAATGTAGGACAGATGTCCGGCTCCTCCCTTGGCTTTCTCTTGTTATTTTCTGTTTTTTTATGCCCACTGGGGGACTTGTAAAGAGAGAGCAGTTGGTTATAGGGAGCGGAGGAGGACAGCTGTTGAAATGTAGACAGAGAACAGATAAGTGTTTTACAGTAAGAGTTGCGAGTAGGATGGCCTGAGTGGCTAGCTTGGAGGACAATGTAAATATTTATCATTGAATGAAATTTTAAATTAAAACTGCAATACACGGTGTGGATATCCCTGATTTATTAACCCCGAAGTGTGTTCCACTCCCATATCCGAAGCGCCCGTATCCTGAGATAAAGAACTCAAGCTCGAGCGAAAGTCGTGGCAGCTGTAAATCGGCGCCGGCTACAGTGCTCTTCTTTCGTTCAAGCAAGTACAGCTGTAGCATTTGATCCTTCAGATCCACTCCTAGCATGTTTTTGTTGTAATCACAAACAACCAGGGCTTTGTTTCTTGTTTGTTTGCTTTATTCACAACCACATGCATATCATCTTTGTGGTATGTTGATATCATAGTCACTTGTTGATACCACTGTGAGGTCACCTGTTTATTTTTAGACTGACTGGCAGAGCTGCAGGAAATTGAGTGTTATGTTTACACGAACAGAGAGGCATTCTTTTCAGCTTTATTCACAGCAATCGTCATCATGCTGGCAGTCATCATGCTGGCATGGTTCGTTCCATATTTATGGGCCTTCGAAATTAAGCTTACAGCTTGGCGTACTGTGTACAGCAAACTGCGCTGAAGGGTTAAATCAGTATGTTTCACACAAATACTGTATAAGATACATGTGCTGTTGCTACTACCCTCTTCCACCTCCCTCGATTCCAATTTCAGGACCCATTTATCAGTGCCAGGAAGACGTGAACTGGCACATTAACATAATGTTACACCACACAGCAGGCAGCAGTCAATTTACATCAGCTTGGTTAACATTCTTGCTATGAAACTGTTTGCCAGTTCACAATGTATAACAGCGTTGCACACAATGATCCATTCGTCTTAGGTTGCTGAAGATAATTCACAGGTTCATCACCATGAGTACAAAAGTCTGTCACTGGATCCTGAACCCCTTCAATCTAATTCAAATCTCTGCAACCCATTTCCCTTAACATATTGCGGACTGGAGGGGCCATATGGCCCTCTACGTTTCCAAGCGTTGCGGACCAGTCGGGCCATATGGCCCTCTACGGTCACGTTATGTTGCAAAACACTATATATCGCTGTGTGGCTTCGTTGAATCGTAACTACTGCGTAGATGAC
>NW_019722431.1:912724-913009 GCF_002891405.2 Cryptotermes secundus | reverse complement strand
TGGCTCAGAGACGAAAGCAGTTGCGATCTCTCGGAGGACAGGAAATATTAGATATGTTCTCTGATGAGCTATCAGATTTGCCAACTGCTTCGTCTTCTGATAGCGAGGCCATTATCAGTGACAGTGACAGTGACGGGGCCCACAGGGCTGCCGAAAATGTGTCAAGTGAAAGTGAGAGCTCCGTTGAAAGAGCGAGTGTTGGGACAGCTACATGGGATAAAGTGGACAAAACCCCCACTTTGGGAAAGTTTACTGGTGATCCGGGGGTGAAGCAGATGCCATCGG
>NW_019722431.1:894867-912298 GCF_002891405.2 Cryptotermes secundus | reverse complement strand
AAGTTTTCTCCAAAAATTTCAGTTCATAAAATTAATTAGGAGATTTTATATTAATTTTTAAAGTGAACAGTGCACAAGTTAGGGTAGTAGGTTTAAAAACGCCAGTCCCCAGGGTGATTTAAATGTTTAAACCACCGGTCTGCAATGTGTTAAGATCCATTTGAATATTATATCGGCAAGTGTTTGTTATTGTTTTCCAACCAAAATTTGGTTCACATTTCTTCTTGTCCCCATCCAAGTTACTTATCCAGCCCCACAAAACCTTGTGAATGTATTAACACTTCGCGGACTGGCGATTTAAATATTTAAATCACCCTGGGGACCAGCATTTTTAAACCTATTACCCTAACTTGTGCACTGTTCACTTTAAAAATTAATATAAAATCTCCTAATTAATGTTATGAACTAAAATTTTTGGAGAATACTTAACAATGCTTCTAGAAGTGCTTGAGAGTGATATTTCTGGAAACATTCCCCTTTGTGAAGTGGCATTACACAGAACTTGCAATGTAGACAGTCATACTCATTTTTTTGTGAACTGTGCAAACACAGCACTGCCTAGAAAGATGCTTCCCCTTGGAATCAAACAGTTCCGCTACTTCAGACACTTGCGCTGGGTCCGATGGAATTTGCTTCACCCATGGATTTCTAGTAAACTGTCCCAAAGCAGGCGTTTTGTCTACTTTTCCCCATGCGGCTGTCCCCGCAATGTTGCTACCCACACTTCTGTTGGAGCTACTGTCACTTTCACTGTCTGCGGTCACAATTTTTTGTTCGCCCCTGTCACACTCACTATCAGACTGTGAGTCACTATCAGTAGCAGACTCACAAGGGACGTCACCAATCATGCGTCTGCCTGGCACCAGTGCAAGGTATATTGTGTTTCAACATAACTGTCCTAAAATCATAAAAATATGCCACCAGTCTGCCATGTTTAAAAGTGCTGGGCATAAAAATATGCCACCGGTCTGCAAAGTGTTAAGCTAATCCAATACCTGGATCAGTGGCGAGAATTTTTGGATGTAGAAAAGAGAAAATGAATAGGAGGCTGGAGAAAACCGGACAAGAAAAGCTTCATAATTTCCACTCCTTACCAACCATTAAGATGAACATATCAAATACAGGAGGAGGAGGTAAGCTATGAGGATCTGGACTGGATTCATTCATCTGGATGGATTAGTTGGTGGTATGTTCATCTAAAATTTTCAGTTCTTAAACAGCAGGAAATTTCATGACCAACTAAGCGACTATCACCTTCTCAAGTAAGACCTAACTCAGTGGAGTTTATTAACTGCACTTGGAAAATTAACTACAAACATGAACTTTCTAATCACAGCTCAGTCAGTAGTGTGACAGGCTTACAGGCTGGACAGCCAAGGGATGAGGGTTGCAGTGTCCAGATCTGCTGGACCCACCCAGCCTTCCGTCCATTTTGTACGGGGGCTCTTTCCACTGGGACGCAGAGGCTAACAATTGTGGAGCTATACCTTCACTCTCTAATGTCTTAATGGCACAGTGCTTAATTAAAGCACTAATTTACATTATAATTAAATTTACTTACTTTGGAAGTCGTTTACACGTACCGTAACTTCATTTGCCTTTCTACCTTTCATTAGCAGTGTTGGCAATTACATTTCCAAACTCTGAACCAAATTCCAAAACTTTCACATGAAAGTTCAGAAGTTTTCATTCAACTGGAATACTAAATATGGATGTTGCCAAATGTCCACGACTGAAATTTTAGCTGACAAAATTGTGCTAGTACCAGACGTAATATTGCGAACAAATTGAGGTGATAACCCTTCTACCTGCTGTTTGTATAAACTTAACACTGTAATGGGTGGGGCTCTAACAACAGTTTCTAAAAACAAAAATTCTCAGTTGTATGCATTTGTAGATAAAACTGCAACAGTCAGAATCGAATAGGCTTATAATGCATACATAACACGCTCCTGTCAAAACATCATCATACTAGGTATGTTATCCAATCCTGAGTTCAAATTGGTTTGAGAAGTATCATAATACCTGTCATCCAAATCTAAATCAAATTTCAATGTCGGCCATAAGAATCATGCCAAATATTACTAACTCATTTGTGGAGCTGAACCCTTCTTGAGAAGCAGCCAACTGTGCAGCTACTCTAAAACTTTTAGGATTTTACAGAACCCGAAGGTTCATTACTGCGTTCACAAGAGCACTCCACTGTTCGCTATCCTAAGCCAGATCAATCAGTGGTCTCTTTCCTTCTGGCTTTCCCACCAATACCCTATATGCATTCCTCTTCTCCCCATTTGTGCCACATGCCCTGCCCATCTCACACTCCTTGACTTGATCATTCTAATTATACTTGGAGAAGTGTACAAAGTATGAAGCTCCTCATTATGCAGTTTTCTCCAACCTTTTGTCACTTCATCTCTCTTTGGTCCAAATATTCTCAACACCGTTCTCAAACACCCTCAGTCTATGTTCCTCCCTTAATGTCAGAGACCAAGTTTCACACTGATGCAGAACCACAGACAAAATTATAATTTTGTATATACTAATTTTTATGTTTTTGGACAGCAGACAAGAAGACAAAAGGTTCTGGACGGAATGGTAGCAAGCCGTACCCAAGTTCAATCTCCCCTTAATTTCCTCCTGAATCAGGTTTTCATTTGTTATTGTCATTCCCAAATATCTGAACTGTGCCACATTTTCAAAACATCTATTTCTTATCTTTATGTCATGATTTTGCCCTGAGTTTTGGTGACGAGACAGTAACATATACTTAGTTTTCTCTGTGTTTACTTCTAGACCAACCTCGTTACTTGTGTCAATTAAAGTTTGTGTGTTTCTCTTTATGGTATCTATGTTATCACCCAGTAGATTCACATCATCAGCATCGACCAACAGCTGATGTGTCCCATTTAATTTCAGTCCCTCCTTGTTTTCCTGGACCTTCCTAATGACATATTCTAAAGCAAAGTTGAAAAGCAGTGGCAATAAAACACCTTGTTTTAGACCCTTCTGGATTTATCAGACAAATGTTTACCTATACAGACTTTAGTATACATTTCATTTAAACACATTTTAATCAGCCTAACTGGTTTCATAGGTAGCCCAAACTCTATCAGAATATTGCACAATACTTCCCTCCTAACTGAACCATAGGCTTTCCTGAAGTCTATGAATAGCTGATGTACTGTCTCATCGTACTCCCATTTTTCTCCAGTATTTGACAAATGCAAAAGATCTGATCAGTAGCTCATCTGTAATGTCGAAACCCACACTGATGATCCCCAATAATTTAATCTGTGTATGGACTTCACTTTGAGAGAAGAATATTGGATAAAATT
The DNA here is from genome assembly GCF_002891405.2 of Cryptotermes secundus. Taxonomy (NCBI): domain Eukaryota; kingdom Metazoa; phylum Arthropoda; class Insecta; order Blattodea; family Kalotermitidae; genus Cryptotermes; species Cryptotermes secundus. The sequence goes on along the minus strand of NW_019722431.1, from coordinate 908,963 downwards.
TTGTATGAAGTTGATAGCAGTGATATCCCCCGATAATTACTACAGTCAGTTTTATCACCCTTCTTGTGAACTGGTACAATAATAGATTCCTTCCACTGATAGGCAATTTTTCCTTATGCCAAATAGAAGTGATTAGCTTATGGATCTTAGAACGTAACATTTCGCCTTCTATTTGAACAAGTTCTGCCAGAATTTGATCACTACCTGGCGATTTATACCTTTTCAATTTTGCAATAGCAATTTCGACCCCAAAAGGGCTGGAATCAGGTCTTAATGGCTCAGCTGTGTGCATTTCTACCTGCCTAACATCACTGACCCTATGTACATTCACCTGAATGAGTGCTATATCTGCCTTACCTTCAGCTAGCTGTTGGCACAGAGCTGCTGTGGCAGATTTGCTGTGGTGTAGGTTGATTTGAAGAAATTTCATGATCTCTTCCAATTGGGGAGGAGTCACTTTTCATCTTATGTCCCTCTCCGTCCTTGGACTGGGGTCTGTGTGAAGAGGCTCCCTGATCTGCTTTGCTTTGGTCATCCGGGGGCTGGGTATCTCATCCCCTTCCTCCTCAGAGACCGAGTCAGAAGATACTGTATCTGTCGCAGGTTCTACCCAGCGCTGAACTTCAGGATCATCCTGCACCTTAACAGTCCCCTGTGAGAGTCCTGTAAATATTGGGAGTCCCGGTCTATGAATAAGATGAGTAAGGCAAATTCAAACTGACCCTCCACTTTCAGTATGCAAGCACAATAACCCATAAAATTTCAAACTTACACCTTTCCTACATAAGCTCCTCATGCTTGGAATGCAGCGAAATGTGGACGCGGGGAGTTCCTGGTTGGCCCTTCCTGCTTTCATAATCACCTACAATTGCAATTTCTTCATTTAAGTCTATCCAGCACTGTTACCAATGAGTAACAACTCCACGAACCTTGAATTTTAAATTACATTGCAACCACGAGCAATACAACTTATTAAACACGTGGATTCAAACTAACATAATTTGTTCAATGTCATTTTCCACTTATCTGCAAAATATCATGTCCATATAATTTTTAATCCACGGCTGCTCTTTAACACAAAGAATTTTTAATTTTTAACAGAGATTGACTTAGAATCACACGCAAAATACTCACTGCCAACCCAACAGCCACGAAAACAGAATGGGTACCTTGTTCTCCTTCCCATTCTTTGGCAGTGTGGACCGGTTTGCGACACTAGCGTCCATTATCGCTCACCAGTGTTTTTTCAACATCTTCGACGAGTTTATCGAATATTTTAATTTTGCACATTTCTTGTTTGAAATATGGATATATTATTGTATTTTAAAATACAGGACTGTATACGTTCTTGCATATAGCGAGGAATCTGAATATAATTATCCGAGTGCCTTCATCCTTCACATTCATCCATTTGATGTACGCCATTCATATCTACCAAACTATACGGTGGCACATCCAAGAAGACCGTAGTATCAAGTTAGTGTAATCTAACAACGCCTAACGAAATAACCTTCATTTCAGAACCCCGATAGAAGTCATACCGTTGAATAACAATGATGTGTGCAGCTGGTGGTATTTGACATTTGTTTCAATTTTGCACAGGTCTATGAAGGACGTTACCTCACGTCAGTACGAAAGTTAAGCCAGTAACCATTTGCACGGTATCTTACTGTTGTGTAGCAACACTGTTCCGCCATTTGGGAGGTGCGAAGTTAGGTTCTCGCCCCAAAAATAGGCTACCCTGATAGCCCTGACTAAATGCATGTCCTGTTATGGTGCACCTTACAAAATTTATGGAAACCCCCCTCCCCAAATATTACAAAGAATTAATCTACCAGAAAGTGCTTAGAAAACTTAAAAGAAATAAAAAAGTTTGATTTGTGGTTTTCATGGTGGAGACTATGTTCTTGAATGTGGTACTGGCAGGTCATAGACATTACTCAGGGTCAAAGCGTAAGCCAAGCAATGATCATCAGTTTTGTTTACTCTTCAACTCTGAGGATGGAGGTACTACATCCCTCTGAAACCTCAGTAAACTTCAACTGGTCTACATGGTATTATATCCTACAAGGACTGGTTGTGTAATAACTGTCCAAATACTGGAAAATGACTTTATTTCGCTCTCCTGCTTCAGAATGTATGAAACTGTTTCAGTTAGTGTCCTGTGGGTGTATAATAGTATAGTCCTGGTGAACCTTCTTCCAAAACCATATGCATCTTGGAAATGTTTGCCAAGATTTAGCACTGAACTGCATATCTGTAATGAATAATTTGTGATCTAGATAATGATAGATACTACTAGATATGTATTCATTTACATACAGTTTTATAGCAATATTACTTCCATTTAATTTCAAACAATTCTGTAATCAAAAGCAGTGTGATAATCCATATTTAATATCTGTAGAGTTTTCACTTCATTCATTACAGAGGTCTAAATTTACTACTGAATCAACATTTGTACTTGTGAAAACACTGGTTAAAAATTTATAAGATATGAGGCAACATATACAGAAACTTATATATTTGTAAGGTACACAGTTCCATGGCACACAAATTATCTAGCATGAGAGGTTGGAGAGCCCCCTAAGGCTTTTAGGTGTAGCAAAAACGATGTATTTTACACTCAATGTTTTCATTGGCTTTAATAAAGCAACTAACACTGTCAACACGTATCACATTTCTCAATGGCCTATGGCCCTGCACACTCTTAAACTGTCTCTGCATGTTACATGAGTGATTCGAGTCCCATGCTTCAGTTTGACTGCCAATTGATAAAGAAATTGTCTTTGCAAGAGGCACATTGGGCTAAAGTTAAACCTCCAGTGACTAAGAGTAGCTCTTAACACACCGAACAGAGTTGCTTGGAACCGTTTTACCTGTGGATGGAAACAGATCCAGTTTCTGAAATGCCATGTTCTACACAATACCAGGTGATGAGCAAAGTCCAAAAACTCAGTATTCCTGACAGTTTAAAATGAAGGTAAAGGACATTAAATCATCTGTCATATTTATGTTCCAATGTGTGTGGTAAAGTTTTTAGTTGAAACCAACAAACAATGTGTCATGAGACTTTTTAAGGTACATAGACATAAATCATAACATTTCAGTACAGTTAACCCTTTGAAGCAGGTTGAGTGTGAAGACGACTACTGACCAGCACATAATGCTAAGGTTAAAAACTATACCCTCACACCTCCATACCCCTTCACTCTGTAGCATCTGCTTAATTAAGCATAGTCACACATTTTACCTTTCACCTTTTGACCCATCCTAATATTAAAAAATTCAGTTCCTACTTCACAGAAGACATACTGTATCTCCATTACAAAAACTAAACAGTTAATGCTGTTTAGGGAAATAAGCACTGTTTATTCTGAGAATCATACAAAATATATAAATACACTGTTTGGGCAAAATGCAAAGTGTTTCAACATTAAAGCAGCAAGTCCTTATATTTGCCACTATGCTCCGAAGGGTTACCAATGCCTCTTATTATCAAATCTGTCTGAATTTAATGCATCCTGAAATACAGTGCACATCCATATGTTGAGAAAAGTAATGCTTTTTACACATCAGTTGTGGGGGGGGGGGAATTTTATAAATACAAGATTACAGACATCTGAGATATGATGCTATCTAGATAGACACTAACATGTCAGGGGAACTTGGTGTCTGCATCCTCAGAGAAGAAGGGTGAGCTGATGGTACATGATATGAGGAAGAGAGGACCCAGACATGGGCCATGAACTCGTATTACCCCGAAGATAGAGGCAGAAAGTTCCTCCAAAACACTAGTACCTATCTACCACACTATACAAGACACTAAGCAGGTTACTGTAGCAGTAATACTCTAAGACTCATATTTATGCACTCAGTTTGAACCACACCAACAATCCAGATTGAGAATATTTGTGGTCTTCCTCAATCCCTCCAGGAAAACGTGAAGACAGTGTCTTGATTAGGCCACAACTGTGTCTTTCCAAATCCACTCCAATTCATTATTTACGTATTACCCTACCATTTGATGCTATATAGTCTAGATACTGACAGTGCTGTGAAATAAAGCACAAAAATAAAAAATACAAGTATACAATACAACCCAGAAGACTGTAATCTTAATATTCATTGCTTCGAGAATCTCAGATCTCATTTCATTCAAGTAGCCCTGACGCTCTTTAAAATAAAACAAAAAGTTATACTTTATATATTCACTTTACAGTTGCATCTACAATCATTGCACAATATAAAGGTGAGTACAAATTAGTCAGTACTAAACACATGATGGAGACATGTACTATATGGCTGAAAATCCATACGACCTTACTGCTAAAATGCAGAAATACAAATAAAGAATAAAAGCATATAAAATTCTCATATTCCAAAGTCCATAGCCCTTACAGAATCCAGTACTGACACACAAAAATTACATCAACACTCGCTAAAATTAACATGAGAAATAAACAACATAAATACTGCAACTTTTAGTTGTTTCATTATTGATTTAACCCTTTCACTGTTGAAGAAGAATGTCACTTGTATTTTTCTCAGCTCATCTACCATGTTCTCAACTGTACAGGTTTATACAGCATCAAATGGGAAGATGACCACAATGTGGAAACCATCATTCCTATTTTAAAGTATTAGAAGACTGAGGAAAACCTCAGTCAGAAGCCAGTCTGTGGGTCTAGTCATACCAGAACATGTGTCAGCAGTGCACCACTCAACTGCAACATTTGATCAGCTGTGTGTTGGCCAATATTTATCCAATTTCCAGAATTTTGGCACCAACACAATATTTCATCCAAGCTTACGAATTTACATTAAAAGTTCAATTTGTATCCAAGATAATTTATTATATTTCTGACTCCAATGACATTTAATTAGCTGTAGTTTATTTAAAGACTCTCTAGTAACTCAATATAGCATTGGATAGTACTGAATAATGAATAAACAATTGATTGGTTCTGAACTAATTTATGGCACTATCCTGAAGTCTGCCTCAAGGGACTCAGGAAATCCACAGAAACTTAAGTCAGGGCAGTCAGTGTCCAGACGGAGATACAAAATGTAATAAAACAAAGAATTAATATTACAATTAAGCCATAAATTTATTTAATTCTGCCCATTATGCAGCATGTGCTCCTATGCTGTGACCACAGAAGGGATCTCATGGATTGACCCCCACCATACTCCCCTACATTCCCTTCCAGCTGCAACAATTCTGGTCATGCAATGTTTGTAATGATAATTTCACTAGCAACAAGGGCTCTGGACTGGCCTACTTTGTCCATAATCTGCTGGAGGGTAACAGAAGAGCAGGTAGACAGTGGGACTTCTTTCTGTGGCTTGAGTATCAGAAGCAGAAGAGTTCTGCATATGGCAGTAAGCAGCAAAGTTGCTTCAGTGTATAAGCACCACACCATGAAGGTGTGGAGGGCACGCGAAAGTAAAGCTCTACACATTTTAAGCATTGGTTGGAGGTTAGTGGTTGGTTTTGCACTCTGGCTACTATGTGACCCAGAGAAAGGGCTTCTGGGGCTAACAGGAAACAAAATTATGTGTGTCCCAGAGCCAATTTGAAATGGCCAACAAAGAGAAAAATCCTGCCTCTGCCAGAAATCAGACCTTAGTTATCCAGCCAATAAACAGTTTAATCATAGCAATGAAAGGATTAAATACATTTCATAACCTGCAGACATCTTGGGCACACCCATACTTAAATCACAGTTGCACTTATGAGGAAATGTACAAGACTCTATAAGCTTATGTGATGTAAACTAATGGTTTACAAACCGTTTGCATTGCTAAAAATGTAATACTTTCACGTGAGTCAATATATCTTTCATTTGTAAAGAGCTACCTGTCTACAGGGTTGGTACTGTTGCTCATAAAGAGCTTAATATGTATCACAGGAATAGAAAATTGATGCCCTCGCAGTATGATACAGCTTCTTCAGTTTTTCAGTCACACTAATGTGAAACATGAAGTTCTTTCACCTTGCTCAGTTTCCGGTCCTGAAGCATCAGCAACTTTAACTATGTGTGTTTCATAAGCTGTTTGTTGTATAAGTCTGCATTTAAAAGTGTAAACCTATTGTTAGGTAATGAGAATGGCTTCATATCACGATTTGTACCCATTTCTTTCAATCTGGCACTTTGAACTACACCCTTGGACAATGGTCTCACTTATAGATGGACATATTTAATACATTTCTGTCAACATTCATTGCGAGACCTTTTGTATGTGATTTAGTTTCTGCTTAGTTAAAATTTTGCACTCCAGCCATTCTTGAACATTGTAGGTAATGTACTCCATTACATTTTTCAGGAAATGTCAGTATAAAGCATGTTGTTATGACCCATCATATGTTAATGGCTTGAATTTTACTAGAGACTTACTTACAATTGATACTTTCTTTAACAAGTGAATGTAATGTCAAACAGGATGATGATTACATATGATGAAATGGAAAGACTGCAAAGAAAGTGGTCATTAAGGTAATGTTCCACAATTTGACTGGAGGGACTCCGGAAATCCATGTCAGGACAGCCATACTGCAGGCTAAGAAACAAACCTTGGGTCTTCTAAATGCAAGACAGGAGCATGACCCACAAAATTCAATCAATGTGCTGGATATTCCTTCAACTGTAACATGAAGCACTGCCTCTCAATTGCAAGACATAAGAGTATGAGGGTTGTTCAAATGGAACCTGTTTGTAAGTTTGGCTGGGCCACAGTGATGCAGCAGTTATGGGATTTCTTTGCAGATTGGAACCACCAGTTGTTGCATCAGTGGGATGTCTGCTCAGCCCATGATGACAAATTTTAACAGCTTCTATTCCTTCACTGAGAAAATCACTTAACGGGTTTTATTCGAACAACACTCAAATGTCATAAAGTTATCTACAAATGGCAGCATACTTCCCAAATTAATGATATAAATACATGACATGACATGGTATATCATATCCACTTTAACACAGGAACCACGATTATTGAAATTAAGTGTTCAGTCCATTTTGAAATAGATAAATGTTTAAAATATTTATAGCTTCAATAATATAGAATAACTTTACTGCCAGTATATAATTCACATCTTTTCAACTTCCAAGACATAAAAACCTACACCAGAAAACAAAAGCAAAGCATAAAATAGCACCTACTACAATGTAATATAATATATTATTATTATTATTATTATATTAGGGCTGTCTTCTGTTATTTTACATAAATCCACAGAACTATAAGGGTGGGATATTATACTTTTATGGAGTACATGTATCTTCCACGTATATTCTTCCTTATTCTGCATATATCACTGGTCTTGATATTAATTTGATACACATAAATATCTACCATTCAAAGCTGATGACACTAAAGGCATCACAGGCTAGAGAGTAAGAAATTGTTTACCCTTTGTCTTCTTCTTCTTCTCGATCCATAGACACTTCCACTTATTTGGGTCAATCTGGCAACTAAGCCTCTCCATCTCTCTCTCTCTCTTCTCAAAGTTCCTCCTTCCTCAATATATTCCCATTTTCTTCCTTCCTTCTGTGTGACAGTTTTCTTAACATATTTTGCTTTTCTCTTGTTAAATATTCACCATATTGGAAAACGTTTCAAATAAAAGTTGTAGATTGTAATGGTACTATATTCTGTCACATGAAAGCATGATTTCAGTCTCATGTAAAACTGGCGCAATATTAAACTGATGTGGGCCACAATTAAATTTTTCAGATAAATTTTAATTTAGAAACCTCCTCCCTCCCAACCCACATACCACAAGTCAAGTGTGTGGCCACACGATTGTTATCTCCACACTATGTATTTATCTCACATACTTTGTGCAAAGAATTTGTAATATTACAATACTGATTCAAAATGATGAACAAAAGTAGGCTGCAACTCTCACAGTACAACACAACTACCTACTGCACAGTGAGCCTTAAGTGGAAAACTGCTGGCATTTAAAATTCAACGACTAGTTATCACAATCATGTTTGTACCACAGGATGCAGAGAGACAAAAACCAGCCACATCTACTGATGCACCCATCAAATGGAAAGAAAGCAGCAGGTTTGTAAGAATAAGTTATCATTTTAGGTTGGCAAGACATGACACAATAGCATGGCAGAAGTCATACACTTGCCAAAATAAGAGGCTTCTGGGTTCACATATTTCCACAGTTCATTTTTATGAACATGTAATCCATAAGTAAATGGATTCTTTCAAGAAACAGAACCCATAATGTTGCTTCCAATCTGATGATTCAGATAAAATGATATAAACTTAAAAGCATGAAGAATGTTCCTCAACCATCATCAATACCTGTATCACCACGCTTTCCTTTCACTAGGAAGACATTCATATTATCTTTACCTTTCACATACACAGAACCGCGTGGTTCAAATTCGTAACGTTCTGAAAGAACAGGCACACAAGCGCCCCCAACCTGAATCCTTCCCCGAACTCCAGTGGAATCCATTCTGCTGGCAATATTGACAGCGTCACCCCAGATGTCATAATAAAGCTTAGTGGTCCCTATAACACCAGCTGTTACATCCCCAAAATTATACCCAACCCTTAAGACAAGGTTAAATTCAAGCAGGTCTCGATTAAAATCATCAATCACTTTCTGTAATGACATGGCAAAGTCCATAAGCTCAAACAGGTGTTGGTTCGGATGCTTATTCTGGTGTCGAACTGCAGGATTCAGTCCAGAGGCAGCCATGAATGTGCTTCCAATGGTTTTAATTTTTTCAATGTTTCGAAACTCTGGTTTTGTTAACAGATCATCAAAATCTGCTATTAGTTCATTCAGAACTCTCAGATACTCCTTACCTCCGAGGTACGATTCATCATACATCTCATTGAAATTAACAATGCTAGCGAAGATAATACCAACATCATGATGATTTTCGGAGTACTTAGCAGTATTTTTTAACTGGTCAGCAACATGTTTTGGAATTATATTGTGCAGGAGCCAGTCAGCTTGGTTCTTCATGCTCTGAACTCGAGCTTTGTCTCGAGCAGCCACCATGTTGCCATGGAAACTTAATCTGTAACTGATTTCAAATTCTCGGTTTAAGAACCAAACTAAAATAAGCAACAACAAAACATCAAGGAAAATCTCTCCGTAATACAGATTGAAATTGCGATGATCATGTTGTTTTTCAAAATATTCTGCAACAGTGCTTTGATTATGATTGACTGACAGCTTGACCAATCCAGCTGTTGCATTGTGGGTAACAATTTTTCCAGGTCCATGACTGAAGTAGTCAAATGAAAAAAATGGACAGGTATAACTAGCTACTAAAGACACATATACAATTGCGGCCAAAGTCGCCAGAATGCTTTTCATCCAGCAGTTTAACTGTGTAAAATTACAGAAATGAACAAGTCCCACAAATAACATATAACTGTAAAACAGATCTCCACCATGCGTGGAGGAAAAGTTCCCACAGGTAAAATTTGCTAGAACTGATGCTATGGGCAGACTTACCAAAACAGCACCACAAACGTGCCATGGATACCAATGTGAAAACTTATCAAACAGCCAATGTGAAAAATCCATTTTATTGTGTGAGTCAGAAATTGGAACTGGCTTAAGGAACTGTTGAACACAGAGCAAGACAGCAAAAATCTGAACAGCTGTTGCCACTGTGAAGAATGCAATCCATGCATGGGACACACTATAAAGTAAGAAAAGGGAAATTGCAATGGCAGTGTATACCAATGCGGATATGAGAACATCAAAGTAGGTATTAAAACGAGACGTTGCAAGTGTAGGAGGAGAGTCTCCATTCTTCTCCGTAACTCTGTGGGCACAGGCTCGGTATTCACGTTCCATTTCCTTCTGATGGAAGAATAGGGTGATGCTAGAAAGCGGGGGTTTCACAAAATAGCTACGATGTGATGTTACATCCTGAACGCAGCGGATGAGCTGTAGGTCTGACTGTTTGCGCAGCTTTTGGAAACAGATGCTGAAGTTGTCCCCCAGTGGAGGAGGCAGATGGCTCCGCCTTACTTCTTGGTCTGAAAATTAAAAACATTCCATTCTCAGACGTCAATCAGTTGAGTATTTGGTTATTTAATGATGACATTTCAACTGTATAGGTTATATACCATTGAAGGGAATGAGACAAAGCTGTACTTTGAGTAAAACATCTCTGAGGGAACATCGTTACTTGTCTAGGCAACCTTACGGAAAAAAGTCCACTGTATAACATCATCTCCAGCATGGCGATTTGGTTCCCATCAATGCTGAAAACAGAATTCAGTTAACTTTCTAATGATTATGTAATGATTTACATCACTACCCTCAAAGACGTTTTAGACACAGGTAAGAAAATGGATAAAGTTGTCCCTGTGCTTAATTAATTAAGCACAATGCCATGAAGGTGCATGGGGGAGAGGAGGTATAGCTCCACTATTCTTCATTTGAGCACTAGATGGAGGTGAGTGGTCAGCTTCACACCTGAGCTGCTTCAACCCTGGGGAAAGAACCCCTGGATGCTGGATGGCCTCTGGATCTGGTTTGGATGCTGTGGAGTAAAGAAAAATCTCTTTCTCCTGCTGAAAACTGAACCTCAGTTATCAAACCCACAGCATGCTGCTATACTGAGCTATCCTGCCTCCTGTTTTAGATGAAGTGTGATGAATAATAAACAGGTACGGAACTGGTAGGTATAGATTTCAGTTCTTGCCTGGAGAGACTAAGGAAAAGCATAAGAAACCTTGGCCAGGAGAGCCCGTAGCCTGGCTGACAAGCCAGGATTAGACAATCTGCTTCCTTTCAGATATGGCACATACTGAGTTCAAAAATACATGTAGATCCTCATATAGTTCGACAAAATATATTATTTTTTTATTGCTAGTGGGGTGGGACTGAGTCCCTTGTACTGTGGCCACTTCTGGCCTATTGTACCAGCCCCAGATGATAGGTGAGGGTGATTGTGGAGCAATTGGTGGAATGCAGATTGGCAGGGGAAACTGAAGTACTCAGAGAAAACCTGCCCCAGCGCCACTTTCTCCACCACAAATCCCACTTGACCAGACCCGGGATTGAACCCGGGCCTCCGCGATGGGAAGCCAGCGACTAACTGCTTGAGGTATGGCATGGCCTTTGACAAAATATAACTTAGCATTTCAAAACTTTAATTAAGTAGTAGTGCTTAATTTTTCCATATAAAAATAAGCAACATGCAAGTAGAACTGCAACATTTATACAGGCTGTACAGGATAGGGCAGTAAGCACTAGAGAAGAAACACAGGAAATTTGAATCCAAATGGGTAAATAATGGGATAACATCACGATTACCTGTCAGAAACATGACAACCAGCTAGCTAACTCTATGGAGTAGGATACTACTTCAGAAGCTGATGATCACTCAGCTATTCAAGAAATTCCTTACCTTGCAAGGCATCAAAAGGCTCATTACTGTAACTATGACTATTATTATTTTCAATACTTTCCATTGTTTTCAGATTTTTCATTGGTTTGTTTGTAGGAGCCTGTCACTGGATCCTACCCTGAGTAAAATGAATCCAGTCAACACTCAACACACCCCACATCTTTAAGATCCATTTTAGTATTACATTATAATCTAATGACTATGTCCTATGTCTTCCAAGTTACCTGTTCCCTTCAGGTTTTCTGGCCAAATTTCTGTAGGTATTTTTCATTTCTCCCACAAGTTCTGCATGCCCTACCCATCTCATCCTCCTTCGTCTCATTACAGTAATAATATTAGGTGAGGCACACCAAATGGCTTTATAGAACTAGGCAGATGCACAAGTATCAGCAGAGAAGTCCAGGGAATCGTAAACATATATCATAAAGGGAATTATAATGACAATTTCCTGGTGTTAGGTACAGTGATTTGTTCCTGCATGTCTCACTGTTGGGAAAGGCTTCACACACTGGAAATAACTTCTATGAGGGAGGGGGGGGGAGAGCGCTCTAGAGCTATGCAGATGGCATCTGTCTGTCTCTACTCCAATTTTTGGCCACGGTACCAATTCTGAATCGCGTTATGCAATAAAGGAACATCATGCTGAGATGTCAGATACCAACTGCATCATAAGCCAAAACAGTAGAACATACTGATGTTGTGAACCCAACCGGGGAAGGAAGCTGTTCAGGGAAAATGTTGACAGTGAAGGGGTTAAAATACTATGAGATCCATGGCACAGAATGGAGGATAATTTAACTTACTCCTCACATTCTGGAAATCTGAAAGGATGGCAAATGTTAAGTTTATTCTCTAAACGGGAAATTTCTACTTCTCGAATTTCAGTGCGACTGAAGCTCTTCTGTTACTGTGAAACTTACCGTTATCTGTGTCATTTATTGAAGACTGGCTGGATGTATAGTAGCCACTGACACGGTGAGTTAATAGCTCTCCCTGAGCTATTCCATTCATCACATAGATCTGAAAACAATAACCCACAGGTATAGAATTTGTCACTCAGCAATGTTTCAATGGGACCCTAGGTTGTCTGCATCAGCTCTGAATATAGTGTCGAATTATAGGATGATTAGTAAATAAACAACTAGAAATGCCATGGAAAAAAAGTGGTCACTGCCTAATTTAAGGTATTATCTCATAATTTCCCTGGAAACTCTGAGGAAGGCCATGAAACACATCAGTCAGAACAGTTGATTTTTGTAAAGAGGTCTGAATCTTGGACCTCTCACTGCCAGAAACTAAACTATGATGTATGGTTTCAAAAAGGAAGAATTAGAAGGGTTTAAAGAGGGTAAAAGTGGATGTATAGAAGTAGAAGACGAAGAAGATGATGGTTAAGATAAATATAAAGGAAAAGAAGTGGAGGAGAGAAATGAGTAGAGAAACAAGAAGACCAAGATAGAAGAGAAACAGTACCTGCTGCTGGATGCTGCTTCGTCTGCTGTTACTGCGAATTCCAGAATCTTTGCGACTGTTGACAGACATGCAGACGCTCAGCTGATCTTCGTTTGGTGGTGGGACGTCCAGCTGGGACCCAGTATTTTCTGCTGCACCTTCTTCACTGGGGTTCACCAACTACATAACAATATACAGTTGCAATGAAATTCTTCAAAACTGCAAATCTTTGATGTCACATTAACAAATTTAGAACATGCAGTCTTGCAGGTGGATACCAACGTTTTAGAGGACCCTGAAATTGGAGGCAGCATGTCCCTCTAAAATCTTGGTATCCACCTGCAAGACTACAGAGTGCCACAACCCAAAACACCTTACCTGAATGCCAACCCCCAGGAAAACTAAAATCTAATATAGTATTAACAGACATGCTGTCCATCAAACAAGTGCACTTCCTGCCAGTAGCAATGATGCCAAAACTCAGTGAAATATTACATTTTTCTTCATCAGATGTCATCCAGTTTCCAGAAACACTTCACAGACAAGGAAAACAAACAAAACAAACTCCGTGGCCTGTAATCCACAAGCGAACTACACCAACCAAGTGACTGCAGCTTGTTGGCGAAATTAGTGCCAACTTTTGTGGATAGAGGGTGTCATGTGGTCAGGGCAATGGATTGCCACAGCCGTTAATCTCAGTTTTCTAGACTGGGGCAGCTATTTCCTTGAAATAGTTCCTCAGTTATCCTCACAAGGCTGAGTGGATCCTGTTCCAGACCCACCAATTCTCAAAAAATCTGGCAGCGCCAGGAATTGAACCCGGGACCTCTGGATCTGTAGCCAGGAACTGTGACCACTAGACCACAGAGGCGGTCACACCCGATGCTCACTTCACAGATCACATTTTAAAATATGAGGAATCAAAACTGATACAATGTTTTGGTACATGTCTTAGTCCATAAGATTTGAGTCTCTTACAGTAGTGATTATTAGGGCTCGGATTTCTATGACATGTCATATTTTTATCCTGGCATCTTTTCACATGTATAATTAAATATAAACGCATTTCTGACTCTTGTGAACGTGAAAATACGGTTTTTATTGGTCATATAAATGCATATTTAAACCATATTTTAGCTTTAGGTCATATTTGGGCCCGAAGTGATATAAAATCATATTTTTGGTCATATTTTAGGCGAGTTTCACTTATTACTCAGAAATATATTT